>NW_026585698.1:4603116-4645863 GCF_907164565.1 Psammomys obesus | reverse complement strand
TCCTTTCCTTTCCTTTCCTTTCCTTTCCTTTCCTTTCCTTTCCTTTCTCCTTTCCTTTCTCCTTTCCTTTTTCCTTTCCTTTCCTTTCCTTCCTTCCTTCCTCTTTCATTTCTCTTCCTTCCTTTCTTTTTTCTTCCTTTCTTTTATCCTTTTTTCTTTTCTTTTCTTTTTTCTTTTTTTTGATGATGGGGGCTGAACCATGGCCTCTGTGCATTGCTAGGCTAGGTAAACAGCCTGCCTCTGAGTTGCAATAGCCCCAGTCCCTAAGTCCTGTTTCTACAGCATCCAAGTTTCTTTCAATCATCTATAAGGCTTTTATAGAACAGTACCTCAAGGAACAGTATGACTGCAAGCCCAGCCAATTAGCAAATCAATATGGAGAGTTCTCAGAAAAAGAATAGATCTTCCACGTGGCTCAGTTTTACAAACTCCTGATTATTTACTCAATATACTCTAGGTCAACCTGTCACAGAGATGCCTGAAAATCAATATATCTCACAACACTACTCATGGAAGCTAAGGTATAGGAACAATCTCAGTATCTGTTAATAGAAAAATGGAGAGGATGGACATCAGAAGAAGAAGAAAACAGGAAACATGTTAGGAGCCTCCCACAGAGGGCCTTTGAAATGCTCTGCCCTGCAGACTATGAAAGCAGATGCTGAGACTTATGGCCAAACTTTAGGCAGAATGCAGGGAATCTTAGGAAAGAAATGGGAAATAGGAAGATCTGGAGAGGACAGGAACTCCACAAGGAGAGCAACAGAACCAAAAAATTTGAACACAGGGGTTCTTCCTGAAACTCATACTCCAACCAAGGACCATTCATGGAGATAACCTAGAACCCCTGCACAGATGTAGCCTATGGCAGTTCAGTATCCAAGTGGGTTCCATAATAATGGGAAGAGGGACTGCTTATGACATGAACTGATTGGCCTGCTCTTTGATCACCTCCCCCTGAGGGAGGAACAGCCTTACCAGGCCACAGAGGAAGACAATGCAGCCACTCCTGATGAGACCTAACAGACTAGGATCAGAAGGAAGAAAAAGAAACCCTCCCCTACCAGTGTTCTTGGGGAGGAGCATGCATGGAAAAGGGGAAGGAAGGGAGGGCTTGGGAGGGGAGGAGGGAGGGGGAACTAGAGGGGAGATACAAAGTAAATCAAGTGTAATTAAAAATAAAATAAATTAAAATGAAAAAAGAAAAATGGATAAAGAATGTGCAATATATATATTTTGATATGTCATTATATATTATATGTTAACACATTATATATCAACATATCATTGTGTATAATAATATTATATATATATATAGAAGTATATTATATATCTCTTAGGTCCTATATAACATATAAATTCTATATGCAAATACTTCATATTTCTCTGATTTGTGGGCCTTAGATTTCATGCAGACCCAGAAAACAATATCGATAGAGCTGACATGAAAGTAGAAGTTAAATATACTTTCTAGGAAATGATACTATTTAATAAAACAAGAAATTAAATTAAAAGGAAAGGGGAAGCAGTTTGATAGCTAAATAAGCAAATGACTGTAAAACATCTAAGAGTTTTCCTCATCAGTGACCTCTATTAATCCATGCCACTAATGGTTGATTTGGAAGACTGACTGAAAAAATAGGAAGTTTTTAAAACTATTTCCTGAAATTATTTACTATCTCCATGAACTTGGACATTACCAAACCTGTCACAGTATTCTGGTTGAAATGGTTCGGAAAGAGTCTGGATCACAGAGCAGTAGAGTCCTCTGTTCATTCAACCCAACCCATATATATCTTCCAAAAATACTAAGTGAAGACTAACTTCTGTGCAGTTCATCCTGGTAGCCATTAAGGAAACTATGGCCACATGTGATAAGAACTGCACTGAGGATTTTAATGTCATGTAGTAATGATAAGAAGCTCAAATATTTTGGTGACATTGTTACCTGGTATAACTTCAAAATCTTCCAGCCTTCATCCTCAAAGCAATAAGTGGCAGAGTAGCAGCCACATATTGCATTAGCCTAGTGTATGGGGATAAGTACTAAAAGGCTAGAGAAATTCCAGCCCTTAGTTACAGATCTCCGGCGGTATTCCAGAAGCTTCCTGTGTTGCAAAATAGGGAGAAAAACATAAATGCTGTCAGTTCTCTGCCCTCATCTGCACTGAATGCCTGAAGAAGATGAGCCACTGACTGAGAGTCCACGGTCAGTTTACTTTAGAGTTCTCGGCTCTAGCCAGAATGATGTTCTTATCCACTGGTAGGATTTTTCCTCCTTACATTAGGAGGTGGACCATGCAGGCTTCCTCTGTATACCTGATGACTGTCACAATCAATAATTGTACTGGGTTGGGCATAAGGAGGAAGAGAAGTGAGAAGATGAGCAATCTGTCTCCAAAAGCAATGCCTCCTGCTTCTGGGCTCTCTCCATGATCCATGACAAAGGCCAGTAAGGTCAAACCCCACCCTGTGCTTATTCTATGATTTTTATTCTCCCAAGACCTCTTTTCTTTGGGCTCATACTTCCAGAAAAACAAAACAAAACAAAACAAAACAAAACAAAACAAAAAATAAATGTTCCTTTTAAAAGTCAGAGGTTTCAAGCAGATTGCAAAGTTAGGGTTACTTGCAAACAAAGAAGAGCAGCTTTTCCCCACATACGCCACAGGATGCCGGACCTGCAGTTATTGGAAGCGACATCTCAGGGATGCTGCTCTTGGATTCAGTGCTTAATGGTGCTGCCCGGGACATGTCAGAAATTGGATAAGCCCCGAGGCAGGAACAGACTCTTCTTGCCAAAAGAGCTTTTAGTTCCACTCCCAACCCCAGAGCAAGCACTGAGAAAGGACTGCCCAGAGAAAGCTGCTGCCTTAGCACAGCCTCCTGGGGCCCAGGAGAGGGGGACAGAAAAAGGCAACCCCACTCTGACATTTCATTAACAAAGAGACAGGTGATGTCTGGCAGAACTGAACAAAGGCAAACCTTGTTTTCCTAAGAATCAAGCGATTACGATTTTGTACTCAACAGAGCGTATTGTAAGAAAGAGTTTGAACAGATCAAGGCTTAACAGTAAGCAGTAAGGCCCCTGAAGGGAGAGATTATGTGCTAACCTCCAGATGCTGCTCAAACCCGGACCCCTAGGAAAGGATCCACATGTCGTCCTCAGAGGAACCACTTGTGTTACGGTTTGAATCTGCAACACTCCCCATAGGCTCATGTTTTGAATGTTTGGTCTCCAGCAAGTGCAGCTGTTTTGGGGGGATGGGAAGACTTTGGAGGTGGGGTGTACCTAGGGAAAGTAAGTTACAAGGGACAAGACTTTGAAAGCTATCCCCACCCCTGCCTGCTCTGTTTCCCCATCAGCTACCGCAGGCACACCAACAGCCATATCCTCTGGTTACCACGGAGGGACTCACCCCACCATGCATTCCCTGCCTTGTTTGATTGAAACTTCTTTGAAACCATAAACCAAAATGAACCTTTTCTCTCAGGTTGACTCTGTCAGATTGATGCAAAAGTAACTGACATTGACAGAGGACAATCATCAGCCTACAGTAAAGATGCTCAGGCAGATGTTCAAAACACATTTAAATTCAGATGCAAGAATATTAGTACAGCCAGTAGCATTCCTCAGATTCTCAGGAGTGCAGCTTTAGCCTTCTCAGAAAGGTCATTGCTCATTTTCATAAATCCATAAGCTACAGAATAACTTTCGAATTGTGTGGATACACAGTGAAGTCATGCCTGATGCCCAAGCTGAGTATCTAAATTAGACCACAAGTGATTATCTAAACTAAAAATTTAGTTCTAATAGACAGACCTGCTTGGGTATGAGAAACAGCTTCTAAAAATATTTCACCAGGAGTGTGATAAGAAAATGAGAAGGAGCTCAGCAATTAGAAACACACGGTTGGACCTAAACAAGACACCTGCCACTAAATGGAAGAAAAAATGGATAGTCAATACTTTCAGCCATATTTCTTTCATGTGCATAGTTTAATTATCAATTAGGCAAAAATTTAATGATCTACAAAATGACAGGTGTGGAAATGAGAAATAAAGTGAATGCGTAACCCACACTGCATAACGTCAAAACAAACTCAGTGTTACAAGTATTAATAGTACAACCCAGAGCACAAGGATAACAATAAATTAACTAATTCAATTAAACACAAAAAGCATGCAGAACTTCAGACAGGGAGTATTTGGCCTTCTGTGACAATGTTCTAGTTATTATAGATCAGTTTCTATTTCCAGAGAAGCAACTCAACGATTGGTGAGAGTGACTTTAAAGATAAAGATGGATCACAAAGAACTGCAGTGCCTTTTGCCAGATTTTATCTGTAGCCAGAGCACAAAACTGCTTTGAACTGTCCATTACACGCTCACTCTGCCTCTACACAGCAAGGGGAGAGATACAAGCAAGATGGTTTAAAACATTTGAGATGGCACCCAGTGGGGTTCTCGAGGAATTACTGCAATGAGTGTGACTATGGTTGACCAGTTGTATTTCACCTAGGCTCTTAGCCTAAGGCTGCCTTTTTCCTAAATTACCATGTGCATTGTTTCTGCAGACATGTCACTGAGTTTAATTCTTAGCTTGTCAAAGCACATAAAGCAAGTGGTTCATTTTGGCCAAATGAACAAGGAAATAAAATCATAATTAAAATGAAAACGAAAGAAATCCTGAATATTATTTCATTCGAAATTTTAATTAATATTTAATCACCCAGTATTTCCAAAGAAAATGCTTTCATCCTCTCAAGTCTTAGGCACTAAGTTGGGCAAAGCATCTATTGAGCTCTGTTTTCTGTAGGACAGATGACGCTGCTGTTTAGAAAATGTTCTCTGGAAGAACCACACTGTATAAAAAGAAGCTTTAACAACGTCAACAGCACATCTTACCCCCACAAGACAGTTGTTGAAGTGCTCTTATTTATTCCTCATGGACACACTGTTTACCAACATGTAAGAATAGAAAACTCTCGTGACAGAAGGTTTGGCAGGCAATGTAATACTTTCTCTACAGTCTATTTTGAATTTAATTTCATATTGAAAGCCTTGGAAAGGAGGAAAATTCCGTTTTTGATGCACTAACATCATGGATGTAATCATTTGTATTTGAGTAAACATGCTGGCCCAAATCGGATATTGGTAGCCCAAGGTCAAGAAAACTTGCTCAAATAATCTGCCCTCTTAGAGGATACTACAGAGAGTTATATCAGTTACATAGATAACATGCTGATGTCAGACACCAAGCGTTTTCCCTGGACTGCCAAATCTGTGGCTGTCCCAAAAGAAAAAAAAAAATTAAACAAGTTTCTGTACTAGGGATATACCTATTGAAATGAGGACTTAAAGTATTTAAAGAGAGGCAACAGACCTTTAAAAACAAATACCCGGGACTAAACATAAGCATCCCTCTGAAACATGCCCAGGGTAAAAACCATTAGGATTAGAAAATATACCAATTGAAATGGAAGCATAGGACTGTTCTGCTAACATTTAAGTGATTTTTTTTTTCTAGGAGGAAATTAGATGTGATCTTTAGAGATGTGTGCTTAATTAAAGGACAGTCCTTTCCTTACGAGATTCTTACACCTGCAGTTGAGAAGAGGAATTAATTACAAATATCAGAGAAACAAGACAAGATGTGGAAACTTGTCCTGAAACACAGGCAAGAAAGGGCACTTCAACTGACTCCAGAGAGCATTGCGGAAACCAAAGGACTCTGTTTACCTGTAAATGGGCACATGCACTACACATGTCAATGTCCACAAAGAAGGGACCATGTTTGCTGTAGTGTAAGTCTGAAGTTCAGGAAAACTCCCTTACTTGATTAACATTTGACTAACCCTCCTGCAACCCATACACTGAAATCTGCATATCAGCACCAAAAGAATAAAGAACTACTTCCCCAAACTGTTTTCCACTGACTCATGAGGAACAGTGGATGACACAGGTATTTCCATGGACGGTTTCCCTTCTGCAATAACAAAAACAACGTGCACAGGCATCAAAGAAACAAAAGATGTACTTTAAAAAAAAATACCAACATGTTCTATATTCAGCTCCTATGGGTAACTCTATGCAGTTTAGTATTTATATGATTCTTATGTGCCTTGAGTGATGTAGGTCATATATTAATAATTTTGAAGCTTTTCTTTTTTTTCCCCTCTTTCACAGAAAACAGGCATGATTTGATATGTGGCTCTCATATTAGCAACTGAGAAATTTAGACTAATTTTCCAAACAGTCTGGCTGTTATGATGGATAAGCGTTTAGAACTCAAAATGTAATAAAACAAGACAAAACAAAATCTTATGCTTTGTAGTCCTCCATTTTTCTTACCTATGATGTGGAATTAATGTTATTTCAAACAAGATTATTAAGAGTATGGTACATATAATAGTTATCATGTAACAGTGCTGACATGAGGGCAAAGACCCAAGAACCTAGGACAGTGCCTGGAGTATCAGAGCCATTTAAGGAATAGATGAGTGGGTGGTTATGCTATTGGGCACTGGACTGGAAATAGATTCTTGCAGCCCCCTGGGGAATGGTGGAGTACATGTTCCTTAAAATTTTAAGAAATATTGAATGAAGCATTACTAAATGATAGTCAAGATTTATCTAGACTATCCTTTTGCCTCTGACATGACCTTACCAAACTAACAAGACACCAAGACACATGTCCAATCTTAACCTTAAAAATCCATAAACCTTCCTCAGAACAAGTCCACTTAATCTCCATAGAATCCAGAACTTTCTCCATCTCCATCACACACCATCTATCAAGTCTATAAAAGTTATATTATTTCTGCAAACAACATTCACATTCCTTGATCTCACTCCAGCATTTCCTTATTCATGCTTCCTTAGCTACAGTCAGTCTACACTTCTTTTCCTTCTTGGTGTTTTGTTCCCAGTGGGTGCAGCTTCCCACTGGGGAGGCCATAATACAGCACGAACAATCCATTTTCCCAGGACTGGCAGGAGGGTCAGTCCCACAGGCAACCTACTGCGTGCAGATGAGAGTCTCACCTGGCTGGGTGCCTTTGGAGACAGCACTTTTATGAGTCTCTTAGATAGTTCAAGGAAGAGTTATTTGTACTTTATTAGGGTGTGTTCATTTGTAAAATAGTTCATGCTTTAAACAATTTCCTATTTATTTTAAGAGCAAAGAGGCTCTTTTTTTATGCAGATTGTTTAAGAAGGGAAGAAGCATTTAAGCCTTTAATTATAGCTTTTTCTCCTAGTCATTTCAACATCTAGGATAATGTCTACACACTTGAATATAAAACAGATTCTGTTGCCTGTGTCTAGTTTTGATAGCATCAATGTTCTCTTCCCTAATTTGACTCAGTGGGTCAAAATGAAAAGTCAGACTACTTTGCACATGTATAGTATGTCACTTTGCCTCTTGTTATTTTGTGATAACACACAAAATCTTAATCCTAAGGATTCTATAACTGAATAATAATTTTAAAAGGGGGGAAAAAGGATATGACTTCTCCTAGGCATGGTGGAGCAGGTTTCTTGTAGATAAATGGTGAGTCTAGTCAGAGGCAGGGACATCTTGGAGAGTTCAGAGACAACATGGCCCTGAACCATGTAAGAGAAGAGCAGAAAGAGGTAAGGAGAAGGGACAGAGGGGAAACAGGTGTAGCACCTAGGATGTCCAAAACAGAATATGATAACAAAAATTGTTGGATTATATAAATAAGAACAGCTTGGGGAAGAGCAACCCAGGCCCTGGGCTGAAGAATTTGGGGTGGTGGTTTGAATAAGTATACCCTCCCCCATAGATTGAAGAGTTTGAATGTTTGGCCATAGGGACAGGCACTAGTAGGAGGTGTGGCCTTATTGGAGGAGGGTGTGGCCTTGTTAAAGGAAGTATGTCACTGTGGAGGCAGAGCTTTGAAGTTCTGAATGCTCAAGCTAGTCTCCATGTGAAACATAACCAGTCTTCTCCTTGTTGCCTGGGGATCAACACACAGAACTCCCGGCTTCTTCCTCAGCACTATGTCTGCCTGGATATGGCCATGTTTCCCACCATGATTATCATTGGCTAAACCTCTGAGACCGTAAGGCAGCCGCCCCAATTCAATGTATTCTTTTATAAGATGTACCATGGTCATAGTGTCCCTTCACAGCAATAAAACCCTAAATCACCCTGTAACATTCAGGGACTGAGGGATTCCGAAAAACCTGGCAGCCAGGTCTGCTTTGATATGTTAAACAGGCACCTCAGCCTTCTGTCCCAGTGTGTGAGACTTAACAATAACCATGGAAAAAGAGCCATAAAAGAGGAAATGGACCTTTTCTATGAATAAATGTTATCTCCTGATGTGTGATATACAAATAAATACTTCTGATGATACAGCCATTTTTCTAATTCCCTTTAAAAATACTGAAATTGTATGCAAGCTATATTCCTTTTAACTGAGTTCCTTTGAGCATCCTAATCACTGAAGAATTTTAGACTTTGCAACAAAAAAATGGCCATTTGATCACTGACAGTATATTAGGTAGGCTGTCTCAACCAAGGACAGGCTGATTAAAACATGTGGTTTCATTCAAATTCAGGTTTCTGTGCCTATTTTGTCCACCCAGAGAATTGCTTCTCACAATACTGAAAGAGGATGGTCGCTTTCACCAGGAAAATCCTCAGATCTCATTACTCTCACATTGCCACAGTACAGAAGTCTGTATCCATGGGAACTACAATCCTTAGCATCAAAATGAGACACCAAAGAATATTTGGGGAGGTAAAAATGATTCTGGTGGAAATTACAATATTAATGTCTCAAAGAATATGTTAGTCGATTTACCTATAGGGTAACCTAGGAGGGAGAGAGGTTGGGAAGCCTCCCTTTTTTTTTTTTTTTGGTCTTTTTGTTATTTTGTCTTTTTTTTTTTTCCTAGAGCTTGAGATTGGAACAAAGGGGCAGTAACTGTGCACTCTGCTGAGATGTGAAAAGGTTGGTGTTGTCACCCACATTGTAGGGAGTAAACAGGGCATGCATGCAGGGTTAGGTAAGAGAAGACCACCTAGAAAGTGAATGTGTGTGTGTGTGTGTGTGTGTGTGTGTGTTTATTTGAGTGTTGCTGTACATTAATAGGTGTAAATAAATGTAGACTACAGAAGTCAACCTTGGTTTTCTTCCTCAATCACTATCTACCTTACTTTTTTGATACAGTCTCCCATTGAACCTGGAGTTTTCATATTTGGCTGAATTGGCTGGCCAGAGAGCCCCACTGGAATTATAAGAGTATCCCATTACCTAGCTATTAATGTGGGTGCAGGTAATGAGAAGCCAGAGCTCCATATTGGCATAGTCTCTCCAGTCCCCTAAGTGAAGGTTTAAGGACTAAGTACCATCATTCCCAATTGTTAAAACTTAGTCTTTTCAGAAACTTGCTATTGAATCTGTAGAGCCTTATAGTTAACAGACTTGAAGGTCCCACTGGGGACTTAATTACATATTCACATTTTTAGTTTTTCCATTATAATGAGTTGAAAATTGATCTTTGAAATTAGTCAGCAGGACTAAGTTACAAGAATAGGCCACTGTGTTCAGTTCAGCTACTTTATCCTGTGAGAAGAAGAGACTTTATGAGACGCATACATGGTATAATGGTCTTAAGACATGCCCAATCTCAGATGGGATGAGTACATTTAGGACTATAGCTTCTAGCCCATTCAGAGGCTGCACTCAAATCATAAGAGAAACAGAAAAGGATGATTGACATTGCAGCTTGAAATTTATTGTGTTCCTATTGTCCTGACTTACTAGCCAATTGTCTAGAAACCTTCACAGGAAGAAATATTATAACCTACTAATTTTATATAGTTAATAAAAGGAATTTGAATTTACCAACTTTCATATTGAATATTGAGCATTTTCTCAGTTTTTTTCTGAATCTAGACTACTTTGAATTTCACATGCCCTTGGTGATGATACAGGCGGTGAGGCAAGGAAGGACTTGTCCTAGTAGATAGCATTAAACATCTTTTCAAGTACATTTTTTCCATGGAAATGAAATGAAATTATATTCAAGAAAAGGGACAGATGAGTTCTCATTAGCATGATCAAGCAAATGTGATGTGGATTCAAAACGTGTATATTGAGCCACTGAGTTATTACTCCCATTAAGAGTTTCCTGGAATTCCCCTGCAGGTGAAAGGTCACCATATAAATATGTATACAGAATACATATCAATACTTATTGGCCAGGTTTATCTAATTGGGTTCCATGCTGTGAACGTTTGCCAGCACCTTTCTATCCATTCTTTCTGTAGACATTTGCAGCTCTTATTGTTTTAATCCAACTAATATGCTGCTACTGCAGGTGTTTCTCAGGTAGACCTTCAGAGCTTTATGCCTCTCTTTTCCCCCTCTTTGATTGCCACAAAGAATGGACACTCCAGGCACTCACCAATTCAAAGTTTTTAATGCTTTGTTTTTATGGCTGTGTATTTTGTGCTTACCTGGAATTCTGTACCAAAGCAAAGGACTTGATTATATTATCTTATGTTGTATAAAGTTACCTGGTATTTGTATCATTTAAAATTATTTATTATTTTTTTCCCGTATTTCATGCTACATTCCAATATTTGGAAGGATGATTTGGGACCAAAGGAAGAGTGAATTTTGAAAAGAACTTTTATGATTCAGGCCTATGTAAGGTCAGACCCTAGTATATAAGCTTGTGATGTAGTGGCTTTTGTTTGTGCATTTTTAAGAAAATTCATTGCTCCCCAAATTATAAATCTGCACTATACCTGAAAGAAGTCTGTGCTAAAATGGCTCTCCATTGAGTACAGAACGCCATGGCAGCATTTCAGTAACACAGGCTCTCTATCCTCAGTTGCACAGGTAGCACTGAGAGCCAGCATTGCCTGGAAGACCTAATTCCCTTCTTCATTACTTCTCATCAAGAGAGTATACTTTGTCCAGAAAATCTTTTACGGGCAAGTTCTTAGGGCAAGATGAGTGGAGAAATGAATGGATTTCTTCCAGTTCCCAGGAAGTTTAACTACAGATCCCAGGCAACCAACCCACCCTTGGAAGAATGAAATAATTCAATGCAGTAAAATAAGTTAATATTTATCTCATAACTGAGAATCATCTGCCAGACCCTTTTTGCTTCTGCTTTTGAAGAGCATGCACAATGCCTTCCCAAACATTCTTTCTCTTGTTTCATGTAAAAGTGGCACCTCTAACATCAACTTCTGTGATATATAGAAATCTTATTTGGTCAATCAAAAGTGACAAAATGACTCTTTAAGGGCAGTTTTGTGCAAGCGAAGAGCTTCAATTATAGCAGAATTCTGACACAATAAAATAAAAGCAATGAAGAAATGATCCTTTGAGTGTGACATGGTCAAACTGAATCTTCACTCTTCCAAAACAGCTTTTATACAGTGTGATGTGAAGAAAAAGAGGGAAATAAAAAGGAGAAGGAAGTGAGAGAAAAAAAAAAAAGGCTATAGCCATTATGTACCACACTCTCAGACTATTAGAGATTCCATTATAAACTCAACTGTACAGAAGCATAGTCCATGGACATATAAAATAACCTCAATGACATTCATTTAAAGGTTATTATAATCATTCCAAAGTCATTGACATAAACTCAGCTTTATCATCAGGTCGTAGATTTTACTCAGGGCCAAAAGACTTTGCAAATTGGTCACTTTTTAAAATTATAATTGCAAGTGGATACAAAAGAGATTTTTAGACTATGCAGAATTCCTTGAATGTCCACTATTGTAGATTTAGTCTGTGCTATAACTCAGTGTCTCATTTCTCTAACAGGAGGGCTGGTGTATATCTCAGGAGTAGACCACTTGCCTAGCATGTGTAAGGCTATTGTTTGAACCCCAGTAGCAAACAAAAATAATCAACAAACAAAAATTGGTTCTCCAGAGGATGAAGGGCCCAATACTAAGAGTCCCAAACTTCCGAACATAGTAGAATTAAAACATATAAGCATCATATCCCAAGACTGTAGCCTAGAGCTTAGTAGAGTCATCAAAACACTTCTTAAATAACATGACTGACTTTTAAATTCTAGTAAGAAGCTTGACCACACAAATTTAGTTACAGTCAACTCACCAATTATATGTAGAAACTGAACAATTTTTTTTCCTATGGCAAGAAGGACATATTTCCAGCAGGTTAGGTACCAGATAAATAAAGTATGGGCATTAATTGATAAAACAGTTGAAAAACCCTTTTGTGTCTAAAGAAATGCAAGTGAGAAGCTTATGCCAGTGTCTTCCTTCACAATGGTAAAGAACGTACGGGTGCAAAGCCTCCCGGTAAACTTAGCTCACTTTATCTTTACCTTCATTTTGTAATGATATTCCCTGTGAAGGGCAGGGCTGAATGACACCTGTGGATTTTATTCTCTAGGTACTACCTGTCAGTTAGCCAGCCTATGATGACAATGACAGGATCCCAAATACACATTGCACACATTGGTTTAACCTCAATGGTTTATGTTATTTGTAAGCTTAACTCCGGCACTTAGTTAAATTAAAGAACCAATGAACTGTGAAATAAAGCAGTGTGGTTGGCCTGGGGAGTGGAAATGGACACTAGAATGGTCTAGGGTCTCAGTAGACTTGTCTCCCTCTAAATTCACTCATGACTTGAACTGGGTGGATCTCTTTCTTTGCTGAGCCTCTTCTGACAGCGGCACATGTTTCTTCTGGTTTCTCTCTTTTAATCAAGGGCTTTTTGGCTGGAGCCTTCATTCTCCACATGACAACTGGGTGCCGGGGACCTGCAGAGCTGTGGATGCGGATGATCTTGGTGGAGGCAATGTATGACATCTTCACTGTTTGCACCACAGCGTTCATTAAATTTTTGGCTGCCTGGATCAGGGAGGTGACACTGTCCAACTGTAGGGAAAAAATAATGAAGAGAAAGCTGCTATTTAAAAAGGTAGTTAGGAATGCAAGGCTTGTGGATGTAGAGGCTGACAAGGATAAAGTTCTTTGACCCAAGATATGAATGAGCTAACTCTTCTCTTACATGTTGATATGTAACCGTTTACATAATTTCATCCCATTATTTTTAAGATTTATCTGATGCATAAATACCCCCATGATTTGTTTTTAATGTGATATCTTTAAAAGCATTAAATTCTTTCTCTTTGCAAACATTGCATGAAAGTGTAGACATGCCTCATTTTTTGTAGGTTTCTTAAATAATTACATTTAAATGGGTCTCTTTTAACATAGAAACATTTTTTTCTGTAGTAGAGATTTCTACTATAGGAAGAAATGAGAGTTCAAATAAAATTGAGTTTAAAGTCCAGATTCCTCTTTTGGCAACCTGGGAAAAATGTTCATCCAATCAGTTAACTCAGAAATGTTTATTAAAATGTTTATTAAAGGTAAAGTAATATATACATAAGAATCCAGTAGAGTAGCTGCAAAAAGTTTGTTATAATTAAGAAGCATTACCTTTGCAACCTATGAAAACTGGCAAATTGCTTAATGACATAGAAGTACTCACAAAATTACTAAAAATATCTTTCCCAAGATGATCTTGTTTGTTAAATTTTTAGAGTGCTATTCATGTAAACAAGCTCAGAAAAAAAAAATGGAGTGGCATTCCTAGAATTTTTCAAAATATCTTAGATCTAAGCCAAGTAGATTCATTTTTATACAACCAATGCTATTTCATGCTGAGGCTGATTGTCCTCTGCAGACAACTGGAATGGGAAGATAGGCCTCTGCTGTTCCCCTCTGTGAAGGGAGCTGTCAGGGCTGAGGCTCAAACACTGGCTCTGTACAGCTACTAAACCCAGAAGCAGCTGCTGGCCTAAGTGCTGCACCTTTACTGTTTGAGGAGCTTCATCTCACACACAGAACAAATCAGTGAGACAGAGTGGGAAGCTAAGGCTATGTGCCTGGGGCAGTGGTCAATCTGGTGGCTTCCTCCCAAGAAAAGTTAATTAGCTCCATAATTTGCCAAGCCTGAGAAAAGGTTGAAAAGGTAACACCTATATATATATATATATATATATATGTGTGTGTGTGTGTGTGTGTGTGTGCAGTTTGTGTGCAAGTGTGCCTATGCATGCATGTGTAGACATTGGTGTCATTATCTCCCTCTGTTATTCCCTATATTACCTGCTGGGACAGTGTTTGCCATGGAATCTGGAACTCACTGACTGGCTAATGTGCCGGTCCAGTGAGCACCCGTGATCTCGGAGAACATTAGGCAGTTTCCTCCCCTGCACAGAGCCTTATCAAACTTCTTGAGCCATTGTCCAACTGCCAATAGATTGATAAATAAAATCGTCTCTCTTATAACTGTTTTCATTAAAAGCCTAGTCTCAGGGCTGGGTTACTTTTTTCTGGAATTGTTGGACAGTGAGACACCTAAGACTTCAAAATATCACAAGCTTTTTTTGCCAATGCCTTCAATTACCTTCTAGAACTTGATGACAAGACCTTTTTGCTGAAGATATCGTGTACTAGGACAAAGAACAGGAAAAATCCGGTAATTTACAGAAGTAATCAATAATCCGCCCCGCTGTGTCCCTGATGACCTACGAGAATGACTGGACTACCCACTGGTACAACAGCGGCACAAATGTTGTACAATACAATCAGGAAGATTTAAGGCTCATTCCACATGAAGCCCATACCTGACATACTTATCAGGCTAAAGAGCCTGTGGCTAGCCAGGTCGTAGACTATGGACAAGAATCTGCTTCTATTATTATCTGTTAAATGAACGTAGTACCAGATTCGTTCCTAATAACTTGTAACTCTACCAACAGATTAAGGCACCTCTCAGACCTCATCAGAGAAGTTTCCATTTGCAGCAGATGGTGATGAACACTGAGAGCCACAACTGGTCAAGGTGCAGAGAATGACAGACTGCAAGCTGTTCAGAACCAAAGAGAATATATGTGCTGTACACCCCTACGCCAAAGGCAGACAAGGGTATGTAATGAGCTAAAGAGCCAGAAAAAGTAGATGACCACAAGGAAATAGTGTCTTGATGAAGCAGGGAGCTGCAAGAATGAATTTCTACCTATTATGTTAGTACATACAAGGCCAGTGCAAGCCTAAGCCAAAGCCAAATTCTAGGATGGAGAGGCTGTCTGTGCATGGAGTTCCTATGCTAACGGAGGAGCTGCGGGCAATTGTTACCTGCCAAGTGAGGAAGTCAGTGCTCACTAAGAGTGTAGCCCCCGACACAGTCACCATGCTGCTGAGCAAGACCACACATCCACAGATATATGGGCTGCAAAAATTGTCCACGATGGGGGAAGAAAACAAATGAACAGGACACAACCTAGAGCAGGACGTGAGGTGGTTCTGGGAAGAGATGGAGGAGGGAGAGTGAGTGTGATCAAAACCAGGGAAACGAGTTTCCCCAAGAACTAATAATAAAATGGTCCCATGGTGTCTCACACAACAAGGAGAATACTTGCCAAACCCAACAGAGCAAAACAAAAACAAGCTTTTCAAATGAGTTCAATAATATTTTAGGATGCTGACTAATGGCATCCCCCAAATACAAAAGCACTGGCATTGTGCTATGAGGTTCTGCACCATCATAGATTCTTCTATGAGCGACGATGCTAGAGACCACCTATCAGTCAAGCTTTCATCAGTGGCTTTGACCTTACCACTCCAGAAGCTTACATCCTCTCGCCTTCCTTTTGACTGTGTCATCTTACCATGGGTAGGACTACATTGACTTCCTCTTCTTTTGATTTCTCCATGTAAGAGCTACCTCTAGGCAGGCAGTCCAGGAAGGAAGCTCAGGTTCAACCCAGGCCTCACAGTGTGGGAACTGGCTTGTCTTCTTCTCCCCTTAATCAGTAAGCCTCTACCTGTGCTATTATGATCTCTTAGCGTGGTCTCTGACAAATCCTTTGACTTTAAAATCTTAAATGGTTATAGGAAAACCTTTTGTTCCACATGACTCCGAGAAACCACAGGACAAATTATGCCCCCTGGAGAGCGTGAAGACTAGCTTTGCAGACAGCAGATTAGGGTATTTTCTCATAGAACACTGTTATTTTATGTGAAAAACCTCCAGACCTTGCTGAAGACTATTTGCCTCTATGTACTGTGTGTGCTGAAATGTGTACTTTGGAGCTATTGGCCAAAAGACAAGCAACAGATAAAGACAAGCCTAGATAATGGTAGGAGTTTTAATTCAGTACTCAACAAGTGTCTATGGCCTACCCACAAAGAATAAATATGTACTGCCAAATGCGTGCAAAATATTATTAAACATCCTTTTTATTCAGATCCAGTTTCATGAAAAATCCTTTAAGTAAGGATTTAGTAGAACTCTCTGTGCAAAGACAAGGGCAAATTCGAGGCAGATAATGTAGGGTTTTGGCATCCATTGTCAACGTATTGAACAAAATGTCCTTGAAATCACCTGTGCAGGATAAGATTATTGACTCATTCCAAATGCCTAGGAGAACAAACCAACTGGACTTTAAAATTCAGGCCTATGGGATCTCTGTTATATATCACTTGCATTAACTGAAAATTCTGCTGGCAAATAAAACCAGAAATGTTTGACACTGGGAGGCTCTTCTCTCTGGTGTCTGCTAATACTCCCCTCTGAGCATCTTACTAGAGGTTTTTGATGTATCAGAAGCCTACACAAATCCCAGTCTCTTTATGCCTCCAATTTGTAGATCAGATGTAAGTCCTGGGCTACTGCTCTAATGCTATGTCTGCCTATCATCTGCTTTTCTTTCTACCATGCTGGTCATGGACTCATGACTTACCAAACTGTAGACAAACCTACAGTTAAGTCCTTTCTTTTGTAAGTTGCTTTGGTCATGGTGTCTCTTCATAACAATGTAAAAGTGAATAAGACATAATGAGAATTACTTGAGGTATAATTCCCTGACAACTTATCGTGTCATTTTGGACTACCTGGTGGAAAGCTGTTATCTGTATTCATTGTAATTAGTGAGAACCAAGAGGAATATTCAAAAAGGCAAACCAAAGAGTTCTTTTAAAAAAAATTATACATTTCTTACATGTATATGTCAAAATATCACAATGCCCTGTAGTCATAAATGACATTGATTCTCTGTGTTCTGGCTACAACACATGCATCAAGCCAGGAGTTTGTAAGAGACTTCTGAGCTTAAATGATCTATATGCCCAATAGAGCAACTCTGTCACATGTTTTCTAAATGCTTTTGTGAGTTGTCATGCCAATCATTTCTGCTGGGACTGTTGCTTAGGAAAAGGCCAAGCTTGCCTTTTTTACTCCCATCTAGCAAAATGAATCCATTGTAGCATAAAACATTGTGAGTCTTAATGTTTACCTGAACTTAAAGAACCATGACTGACATGATAGAAAGCAGTATTTGATAGGCACTCATGTGGACTTTGGTTACAGTCTTAAATTAGTAAGAATTTATACTAATTGATTACACCATGGTGTGGTTGTGGAAATTGACACACAACCACCCTATGAAACAATACTAATACTAATTTCATTTGCTAGATGTGGGAACAATAGAACTGGGAGGTCAAAAGGACACAGATTTTAAGTATTAGAGATGGAATGAATGAAGCCATTCAGGTTTTATTCGATGTTTTTACTGTAACCCTGGTTCTCCATAATATGCCAATTCCAATAGTGATTATTGTCATATATTGAAGAGCTAGAGAAATTCTAAAATCTGTAATATTATGTGTAAAATTTGAGAAGTGACTCCTCAATAGTCCTGCTTTTTAGGAAGTAGATGTTATTTTTTTCTAATGCATGTTGGTACTAAAAGAGAAAGGATAAATCACCTGCTGAGGCATTTACTTTGCTATGATGATGGTTTGAAAATACTCATTCTTTAATAATTCCAAGAAACATGTTCTCACACTGCTTTCATTTCCCTTTGAATCAGACACTCATTGTGTAAAACACTGGCTTCATTTCAGCATTTGCATTTAGTACTTTCATCATATTCAATACCCAGTACCTCTTCTTGTTCAGTGCCTACCTAGCTTTTTCCCCTTTCTTCTCCATAAAATCATGCTTATAGTCCTTAAAGCATTTGAAAGCATCTAGGTTGATATTTCTACACTTAAAAACATATACTTGGTCATAGCCGAGAGACCAAGAAAGAATTACATTTAAACATTTAAAATCCGGGCATCAAGCAAATGAATAAGGCATACACACACATACATACACCCCCCCCCCCGCGCGCGCACACACACACACACACACACACACACACAAGCAAACACACACAAACACAAATTAAGTTATAGCTTCCAGGTCAAGGAAGTCCCTAAGACCTTTTAACATTAAAATGTATAAATATAATCCTGATTAATCAAATATTTTTTCTGATCCTCAAAAAGAAATTGAGTTAATTTGTTTGCCTAGAGTTTGAAGCCTCAAAAAGGACACATTGCTCTGACTCTGAAAGTCTGTTTAGCTTTGACTCTAAGTACTCAGTTAAAGCATTTGGATGAGACATCAGCACAGATCTTATTAAAGGACATGCACATGTGTTTGCTGGTAAGAGCATAAAATAACTACATCTGAAAAGATTTACAAATTCCTTTCTTGTGTTTCTAATTTATTGGTACCATTGATATCTCTAGACTAAGCTCTAAACATGATTAACATACACAGAAAAAATGTTTCAATACATTTTTTCAGCAAAAGTACATTAGCAAATTCAATGTTTTCTGATCCATATAAACCTCTCTTGAGCACCCCAATTATCCCAGCACTCACTTAACACATTCTATTGTCTCCAAAGAGATTAATCTGAAGCATGGCTTACAATGAAAGCATTCTCCCCACCCCCACGTTTCTTCCAGAGTATTCAAAAATGCTAAACAGCCTAGCTGGCTTAATAGACAACTTCCATAAAGGCTTTGTTAAAGCTCATTAAAATGGAGTTGCATCGCCAAATTTAAGCAGTCAAGGTCAATATTAAGAAGAAGCTTATTGTTGGAAAAGGAAGAGTTATTCCAATGGGCCTCTGGTATTTACACAGTAAATATATCCTTGGTCATCTCCACTAGAACATGAAAGCAGGGAGGGATAACCACTCTAGAAAAAGAGAAGTGGATGCAGAGTTACAAAGTACTGAACATGCCTCAGCTTTAAAAAAAAATAGAAAAGAAATGTATGACTCTTTGGCCTAGAATATTTGGATTTATTTAAAACATACATACACAAACACATATATATTAGAAATGATTATTAATCTGCCAACACTGTTGATTGAAGGATAAATATTGAGGCAGGAGAAATTCCTCCATGATTAACAGAACATACTGCTCTTGCAGAGGACCAAAGTGTGGTTGTCAGCATCCCATAGGGTAGGTGACAAAAGCCTGTTATGTCAGCTCTAGGGAATACAATGCCCTTCTTTGAGCTCTGTGGTAACTGTCTCCTACATATTGATTTGAGAATAGTCATGCTTTTTTTTTCTCCCGAAGATCCTCTTTGCTCTAGCATCAGTCAAGACATTGAGGTCTGCCTTCTCTACAGATATCCCTGTGAGTGTATGACATTTTCATATTGGTGCAGGAGCCATGGGCTGAGGAGTAGAATGCCTTAGACTGCTTCCTCGATTCTCTCCTCAAACCTTTCCTGAGCACAATCAGTAAGAAACTTAGCTCAGTGGCTCAAGATGGCATCATCTTTAAACCCTGAGAGGATTGCCAATCTACAGATATTATACAGTCTTATTGTTTTCAAACTCTTTTGATTATTATTGATTATTCTGCCATTCTACCATGCTGTTAAAATATTCATCACGTTTTATATTTTTAATTTTTTCTTTTTGTTATTTAAAAATGGCATACATGTGTCCAAAACATTTTGATTATATCCATCTCTCATCCCCTAATATCTGTCATGTACCCATGACCTGCCTCACTTCTCTTTTCAAACTACATATTCTCATTTTATATGTATGGATGGACCGATGGATGTGTGTATGCGTGAATGTATATATGCGTGTGTATGTATGTGTGTATTTGTTCACTTCTTTAATGCCCTGGGTCCAATTAGTGTTGCCCATAAGCACACAGACATGAGATCATTTACTACTGGGGAAGAGAGAGTCACTTTTCTTTAATCAGCAGTTTTTACCTCACATTTTTCTTCTACAGACATCTTGAAAAAGTAAAATTGTCTGTGTCACCAGCATTGATCCCCAGGTGACTTTTTCCAACTTTGGAAAATCCACTGAAGGATAAATGGATATGTTGATACCCAGCAACTTGAATGTGTACATGAATGTATCTGTGTGTGTATGTGTGTGTGTGTGTGTGTGTGTGTGTGTGTATACTAATGATAGACTCCAGTAGGCTTACATGTACTAAACATGGGCTTAACCACTGATCTTCAGCCACCTCTTTAGCCAATTTTTAGTTTATCCACAAACATATTTGAAAACTTCCTGTCATCAGACACACAGCACACCAATTCTAACTTGCTATGAATTTACTCACTTCAAGCAAATATAAAATTACTAATAAAACAATAGAATAGAAGTAGAAACAGCAAAGCTAAACTTGCCTGCATCTCTGCCTTTAATCCTGCCCGCTTCTAGCAAAATGAAAGTTCTCTTATTTCTTTCAAGAACCAGTCTTGATGTGAGTTGAAGGTCTGGAGTGGGTTAGTGGCCCCTCCCTTCCTTAGGGGTATGGGAGGGGGAGGGGAAAATAATACTCATTTTTTAAAGAATTTATTTTAAAAATTATTTTAAAGTATGTATCTGTAGGAGAATATACACTTGACATATACATGTATGCACAGGTGTCTCTGGAGTTCAAATGTGTCATGAATTATGGGTGGTGATCAATCACATGGGTAGTAAGAATGGAATCAGTTCCTCTCTGTAACAGCACCAAGGTTTCCCTACCGCTCAGCCACGTCTGCAGCTCCAGTTAATACACATTGCTCTATGACATAGCATGTGGTTTACTCCTCCTAGTGTTGATGGATTCTTAGGCTGCTTACACTGACTATAAATGAACATCTGAATATTCCAGTACATAGCTCTTGGTAAATAAGTATGCGAATTACCAGAAAATAATTGCTGTTAAGAGAATACATTAAAGTTTATTAGGAATTTTCTAGAATCTATAAGGTGCTCCTGAAAATACATGTCTCCACCCATAAAATATCTGAGCGTTCTAGCCAGTGTACATAGCCTCAACTTTTTTTCTTTATTCTTGGCAAGAATGAGTAAATTTTATAAAAATAACTTCATAAGAGCTGAGAAAAATGCTGATTAAAGTCAGGGTGCCATTTCAAATTCCTCTCTGCATATGTGAGCTTCAGGGTTTTCAGTCTTGTTGGTGACTGAAGTGTGTGTGGAGTGAAAGGTCACTGTGCTGCTGAATTCCATTTCCTGTTGGATAGTGATGCTGAGTATGCCTTAGGTGCTTCGTGAACTTCTTCCTCACTTCTTAAGGAAGGGTCTGCTCAATACCTTCCTTTATTTATGCCTAATTTTATTATTTACTGGTCTTCATAGCTTCTCCATACATGTTCCATAAGAGACATACATGACGTACAAATACTTTATCATCTGTAAATTTGTTTCATTTTCATTACTGTTTCTTAAAGTATGCAGTTGTTCTCAACTCAGTGAACCTAACTTACGGCCCTTCATGTGGTTTTTGTTGCTGTTGTTGTACACAAGTATGGCCCTTGTGTACAAAAGGGCCACTGAACTTTTTTTACATTTTCTAACATTTTCTAACAGCTATTTGAGATTTAGGACTCAAGATTGATTTAATCTGGTGTTTTCTCAGAAAAGCCATACCACTCCTAGGCATATATCCATAATATGTTCAAGTATACAACAAGGACATTTGCTCAACCATGTGTGTAGCAGCTTTATTCGTAATAGCCAGAAGCTGGAAACAACCCAGGTGTCCCTCAACAGAGGAATGGGTACAGAAATTATGGTACATTTACACAATGGAATACTACTCAGCAATTAAAAATGAGAAAATTATGAAATTTGCAGGCAACTGGTGGGAACTAGAAAAGATCATCCTGAGTGAGGTATCTCAGAAGCAGAAAGACACAAATGGTATATATTCACTTATAAATGGATACTAGACATATAATATAGGATAAACATACTAAAATCTGTACACCTAAAGAAGCTAAGCAAGAAGGAGGATCCTGGGTAAGATGATCAATCCTCACTCAGAAAGACAAACTGGATAGACACTGGAAGAAGGAGAAAACAGAAAACAGGACAGGAGGCTACCACAGAGGGCATCTGAAAGTCTCTACCTAGCAGTGTATCAAAGCAGATGCAGAGACTCATAACCGTACTTTGGGCAGAGTGCAAGGAAGCTTATGAAAGAAGGGGTGATAGTAAGACTGGAGAAGACAGGAGCTCCACAAGGAGAGCAACAGAACTAAATTATCTGGGCACAAGAGTCCTGATACTCCAACCAAGGACCATGCATAGAGATAACCTAGAACCCCTGTACAGATGTAGTCCGTGTCAGCTCAGTATCCAAGAGGGTTCCCTAGTAAGGAGAACAGGGACTGTCTCTGACATGAACTCAGTGACTGGCTCTTTGATCATCCCCCCTCCAAGGGGGGAGCAGCCTTACCAGGCCACAAAGGAGGACAATGCAGCCAGTCCCTGATGAGACCTCATAAGCTAGTGTCAGATGGAGGGGGAGGAGGACCTCCCCTATCAGTGGAATTGGAGAGGGGCATGGGAGGAGTTGAGGGAGAGTGGGATTGGGAGGGAACGAAGGAGGGGACTACAGCTGTGATACAAAGTGAACAAACTGTAATTAATATAAAAATAAAAATTTAATTTAAAAATTCATTTTGGTATTTATTGTTAGTTTGTTAACTTCTCAGAAATTTTGGGTTAGGTTAGTTTAAGTGTCCCGCACCGCTGATGTTAGAGGTGTGGTAGCAGGTGTGGACGGGATGCCTCGCGCGCACACTTCCTGTGTGTCTGGAAACAGCATGAGGGGATGTTGCTTGTCACCTGCCAGAGCGTGATGCTCCGGGTCCAGTAAGGAAAACAGAAACACTTCCCAGGTTCTCCCAAGGCAAATCAAGGCAGGGCTGTGCTTACAAGGGAAACGGAACAACTGTAAACCAAAATTGCTCGTGGACAACTGTCACTTCGGCACAAACCGCCACATTGTGGGGCTGAGGAGCTGGGGGATGTAAAACCAGGGGACTCAGGATACCCAAAGTGGAAGACTTCTGGCACCAGTCTGACAACTGTCTCCTTTTAGTTAACCCTGACTGAAAGTCAGTAAACAAAACACCGAGATGAGGAAAAGTTCTTGCAAAGCACAGTGACAAGGACAATGGGATTTTGTCTGAGCATATAGTTCCCTTTATCTCCTATTGGAGGTTTATTCTGGTTCAATCCCAAATCCTTCTTGTATGTAGTTTTTCATTTCACTGATTACAATACTTTGCTTGAAATCTAAAATTCACATCTGGTTACTTATTCAACCAATATTGTTCATACATTGCAATCTGTTAGCTTTCTTTGCTTCATCACTGGTACACACACATCACACACACACATAAACACACACAAATAAACACAAACATACACAAATGTATTCACACACACAAGTACACATACAAAAACACATACACATGTACACATATAAACACACAAACATACATGCACATCAAACACACAGGGGACACACACATACACATGGCGATACACACATACACACTCACATACACTGGACATATACACACAAATACACATATACACATAAACACAGTATATACACAGGCACACATATACACATGTAAATACACATACATGTACACCTATAAACACACAAATAAACATGCATACCACACATACATGTGTAACACCTACACATGGAGATATACACATATATACACACACAAATACAGATATACAAATAAACAGACACATACACATACAAATATACACACATGTACATCTAAAAACTCATAAATATACATGCACACCACACACTGTGAAGACACACACATACACAATGAGACAGACACACAAAAATATACACGTATACACACCAATACACACAGAGAGCCATACATACAAACACACGCACATTCACACATGTAAACACACACACACATGGTGAAGTGACAAAAATAGCCTACTTTGTCTCTTAACCATTTATATATTTAAATAATCCTTAAAATGTGTCAGGAATGCTTATGATTCACTAAAGCTATGCTAGTGTTTAATTTTTAAAAATTGGAGTTATAGAAATAAATACGTAAATAAATAAATAAATAAATAAATAAATAAATAATTTTACATCATTATCACCTAAGTATGGAGATGTGATTATAGATATTTTTATAGAATGTATCATTATAATTTTAAGTAAAATGCCATTTTGTTAATCGTTTTTATACATGTGAAATTTCACTACATGTTTAAAACTTACATTATGACTTACTGTCTCCATAGTCTGTTAAGGCTACAGTTAAAATAACCCCACAAAGATATCATTGCCCACTTTACTGAATTAAAGAGTAAACCCAACAATATCTATAAAATAGAAACTATAGTGAGTGTATGAAGATTATAAAAGCACAACAACAAAACTCATGACAGAGGTGTCATTTCCCCGGGTTCTTCTATGTCTGGTTAGGGTGCCATTGGTCCCATAGTCTCATGTGGCTGATAGGCCTGGGAACAGTGTGTGCACTCACTCTAGCAAAAGCTGTGAGCATAAGTCATAGGTTATGCATGTGCAGTCCATCAGTGGTGTCCATCCGGGATAGGCAACAGCACCACATTAATTCATACCATAATTGTGTGATCCAACCTCTTAGAGCAAAGGAGTGACAGCTGAGGGGCAGAAGAGCTCTTGGAAATGGTTCCAAGGAAAGCCTCAAGCAACAGAGCTGTTATCTGAGACGTGAGGCACGGATGTGTCAGGTAAAACGCAATGCACCTTGAAGAAAACAATTAAAGTGTCCTTCAAATCACCGCCTTCTGTTTATTTCACACCAACACTTTGTATCTGAGAAAATCTCAAAGGCAGGGAAATTGTCCACAGTGAGGAAATACTATAAAGTTCTGTTGCTGAATTTAGTTCCTTTTCAAATCAGACGTCTCTTTCGGCTTGCCTAGAGTTTTTATAAAACAAAACAATCTTCAGAACCTTTCTATTGATAAGAACAGCTGTCTCCTCATTGAAGGGAAGAGGTTCAAACACATTTCAGAGCAGCTGGCTCTTAGCACTCCCAGCTGCTTCGAAAATGAGAAGCTTTTCTGGTAGCAGGCCCCAACCCCAAAGCAGTGGGTGTCTGAACTCATCTCCAGGCAGCAGGATGCAGTAGGCTGCAGACACAGGAAAGCACGAGAGACTTGTGATCATCCTGATCTTTGGCTTTGTGTAAATTCAAAGGAAACTCCCAGGTAGGTTGGGTCACAGAAATTAGGAAGGTGTATAGGTGTTCCTATGCAGCAAAGGAGGAGGATGAGTACAGCTGAAAGGTTAAGAATGGCCTCAGATGTGGGTTCCCCTTTTCCACATCCTCTCCAGCATGTGTGGTCACTTGAGTTTTTGATCGTAGCCATTTTAATGGGTGTAAGGTGAAAACTCAGGGTCATTTTGATTTGCATTTCCTCGATGACTAAGGACATTGAACATTTCTTTAAGTTTTTCTCTGCCATTTGATAATCCTCTGTTGAGAATTCTCTGTTTAGCTCTGTACCCCATTTTTAATTGGATTATTTGGTTTGTTGCTGCTTAATTTCTTGAGCTCTTTATATATTCTGGATATTAGCCCTCTGTCAAATGTAAGGTTGGTGAAGATCTTTTCCCAAACTGTAGGCTGTCATTTTGTTCTGTTGACAGTGTCATTTGCATTGCTTGTGGGAATCTAAACTTGTATAACAACTTTGGAAATCAATATGGTGCTTTCTCAGAAAATTAGGAATAGTGCTACCTCAAGATCCAGCTACATGAACTGATTGGCCTGCTCTTTAATTACCTCCCCCTGAGGGGGAAGCAGCATTACCAGGTCACAGAAGAAGACAATGCAGCCACTCCTGATGAGTCCTAATTGACTAGGATCAGAAGGAAGGAAAAGAAGACCTCCCCTATCAGTGGACATGAGGGGGAGCATGCATGCAGAGGGTGGAGGAAGGGAGGGATGAGAGGGGAGGAGGGAGGGAACTACACGGGGGATACAAAGTGAATAAAGTATAATTAATAAAGAATTAAAAAATACAGCTACACCACTCCTGAGCCTATATTTGAAAGATATTCAACTATACAAGAAGGCTATTTGTTCAACTATGTTCATAGCAGCCTTATTCGTAATAGCCACAGTCTGGAAAAAAACCTAGATGTCTCTCAACTGAAGAATGGATACAGAAATTGTGCTACATTTACACAATGGAATACTACTCAGCAATTAAAAAGAAGGAAATCATGAAATTTGCAGGCAAATGGTAGGATCTAGAAAAGATCATCCTGAGTGATGTATCCCAGAAGCAGAAAGACACACATGGTATATACTCACTTATAGGTGGATATTAGACATATAGTATAGGATAAACATACTAAAATCCATAGTCCTAAATAAGCTAAACAACAAGAACAACCCTAGAGAAGAGGCTTAATCCTCATTCAGAAGGGCAAACAGAATGAAGATCTAAAGTAGGAGAATACAGGGAACAGAACAGGAGCCTACCACAGAGGGCCTCTGAAAGACTCTATCCAGCAGGGTATCAAAGCAGATGCTGAGACTCATAGCCAAACTTTGGGAAGAGTGCAGGAAATCTGGAAGAGGAGGAGATAGGAAGACCTGGAGGGGACAGTAGCTTTACAAGAGACAAACAGAGCCAAAAAAAAAAGAAAGAAAGAAAGAAAGAAAGAAAGAGAGAGAGAGAGAGAGAGAGAGAGAGAGAGAGAAAGAAAGAAAGAAAGAAAGAAAGAAAGAAAGAAAGAAAGAGAGAAAGAAAGAAAGAGAGAAAGAAATAAATCTGGGCCCAGGGAGTTCTGCAGAGACTGATGAATCAACCAAGGACCTTAATCAACAGAGACCCCCTGCTCAGATGTAGCCCATAGGCAGCTCAGTCTCCATGTTGGTTCCCTAGTAAAGGTAGCAGGGGCATGAATTTGGTTGCCTGATCTTTGATCTCCTCCCCTGGCAGCATGGCCTTACTAGGCTACAGAGAAAGAGGATCCAAACAGTCCTAATGATACCTGATAGGCTAGGGTCAGGTAGGAGGGGAGGAGGACCTCCCCTAACAGAGGACCAGGGGAGGGGCATGGGGGGAGGAGAGAGAGGGTGGGACCAAAGGGAGATGAGGGAGGGGGCCAGACTACAAACTGAATATATTGTAAATAATAATAATAATAATAATCTATTTTCAATTTAAAAAATTTGGATAGTGTCTCTCTGCCTTTTAGTTAGTTTGGCTAAGGGTTTGTCTATCTTGTTGATTTTCTCAAAGAACCAGCTCTTGGTTTCATTGATTCTTTGTATTGTTTTATTTGTTTCTAATTTATTGATTTCAGCCCTGAGTTTGATTATTTCCAGCCATCTACTCCTCTTTGGTGTGTCTGCTTCTTTTTTTTCTAGAGCTTTTAAGTGAGCTATTAAGTTGCTTGCACGAATTTCTTTATGGCCTCAGAAACAGGTGAGATAAATCCAAGCAATTTTTTTTTCTCGCTGAGATGGAGGTTCTGTTCTGTTTTGTTTTGTTTTGTTTTAGTTTTGATGTGGAAAACTAAAACATATGATGGACGTTAACTCCCTAGAATTGTCTGATGACATTGTAATAAGCAGGACAGTGAGTTGCAAATACATTCTTCTCCCTGGTGAAGGGAGAACATGAAGGCATTGGGAACAGCAGCCTCCTTTTAACCAGGGTAACCACAAAACTCAAAATGAGGAAAGATGAACTTCCAATAACAGCTCCATCTTTAAAGCCCATGTGTAAAGGCCATATGCTTCAAGATTTATATAAACGTTTATATCCCATACCAATAGGAACTTTGTGAGGTAGGTATCATTTCTGTGTTGATCAAATAAAACATCTGATAAATGTAGCACAAAGGATTCCAGGGACCTGGGCAACATAGTCAAGGCAGGAAGAGGTGGACTCAAAACTGCATGATTTGAGTATCACACATCATAATCTGTGCTTGCCAGCATCCTCTGATGGCTTCTCCAAAATGTCCAATTCACAGGAAATTCATGCAAATTGTTGAAAATGCCTTCTCTCCCTCGTGCTGTGACCATTTGGTTCTTTGTGAGCTCTCCCAATCCATGTTTTGTTGGTTTGCTTGTTTTCTGTTCATTTCTTTTGTTTTGTTTTTATCCTGAATCTACACATGCAGCCCTGACACAGTGTCACAGTTTAGCTTGGGAGTCATCTTGCTTGTGCCTTGAACTCTGGTTGATATTACCACTGACTTCTCTAACAGGCTCCACCATTGCTTCTCCTTCAGAACCCTGGACTTAGTGTGACTGCACATTTTTTTCTGTGCCGTGCATGTCTTAGAGTGACTATACATTTGTTCTGTGTCATGCGTGGCTCAAAAAAAGAGTGATTTTAGTAATAGAAAAGTGTTATGTTTGTGGGTATAGGCTAGTAGACCCCAATAACTAATAAAAGACCATGTTTTCACATTTGTGTGTCTTGCTGGACGATGCTAGCGGTTTTATTTTCTCTTTTATGTTTACCATTTAAATTAGCATCAATGTTTCAAGAAATGTGCAAATGTGCAAATGATAAATCAGGGGTCAGAGAGCTGTGCTTCTGGTCAAAGCTTTTAACCCAGAGGCCCAGACACATGAGTACATTTCAACGATGCATGCCATGTGTCACAGGGGCGATAATTTAATGGTAATAACAGTTCAAATACTGAAATTGGAAACTGATTTACTGTTTCTACATAAATTAGTCTGTCTTAAAGGTTACTGCTCTAATTGTATCCTTTCATTCAATTGTGTTCTGATATACTATAATGAGTGGAACAAGAAAAAAAAAGAGTTTAAATCTAGCTACTAAATAGCCAAACCAGAAATGTACTTTACTAATCCAGTGACCAATGAAATGGGCCTGTTCAAAAGAGATATTTTCTGTGTAATTGTATATCTTATCAGAGAAATAAAAATGTAAATAAAAACAATTGAGATATGCTAGTGTAGGAACCACAGAAAGAAAACAAACATCATTGATTGTTCCGATAACAACAATAGAAAAATGTATCATGTTCTATAACCCAAATTCTGTTCTCCAAATTCTGTAATAGTCTTGGCTTGGACATTGGCAGGCACTCAGTTTTTTGGTTCATCTTCACCAATGTCTCCGACATTTGAGACATTGTTAGCTGAATGTTCTGTAGCCATTGTTCCATTCTTCATTGATGATGGATCCTTGCTTTTATTCTTGCAGCAATTAGCCTAGCCATCCTGGATGGCTAGTAATTGATTATTACTACTTATGTCTGATTGGTCTAGGGATATTTCATATCACTCTGCTCTGATCAAAATGATTTTGTGATTTCAGGAAATTTATAATTTGTAGAAACTTTCTTGCACCCTAAAAAGCAGTGGTCTAAAGACAAAAGAATTTGAGCTACTGAAGCCATATAATTTTTTTTTTAAACTGGGAAAGATAGCTCCTTTATTCAACTTGTATTTTAAAAAAGTCAACATAAAACTATTTTTAACAGGCATTTTTTAGATAAATACAAGACACTTTATAATAACAGCACATGCATTTGGAAAGTACTTTTCCCATGGAGTGGTTATGTAGTTTGTTTTTTAGACAATTATTTATAATTATTTCATTTCATCAAGACAACGTGAATTGGATAAAAGTGGAAATCAAACTAGCCTTTTAACTTTACTCTTGCATTGGTAGTAGGGTAGTGAATGCAACGAGCAGTTTCTAGGAATTTCAGATGACTCAGAATGAAGTGTCTGGCTCCAGTAACCCCAGAAGCAAGCCTCCCCTGAAGATCGCAGCTGTCAGTCATTGCCTCCCGTATATGGTGAATTCTCACTTACTAGTACAACTCTATTTCCAGAAAATACTTTCTCAGGCCTCCGAGACCCAACAATTCCTGGGTTATATGCTTTTAAAGTAATGGATCGCAACTTTCTCAAGTGAGACAATACCATATTGCCATATAAAAATTATAAACTAAAAAAAAATTATAAACTAACAATAGAATAGACAACAGTAAGGAATGGGTGGTGAAAAAGAGAACTGTGAAAAGTAGTCAGCCTTGGCAGCATCCTAAAATCATAGAGCAATCACAATCTGAATTTCTGATTTACATCTTTGATATAAGTGTTGCTATGTGAAACAAAAGGCCTACTACTGTTCTAATCCCATTTTCCCCTCAGTCCAAACCTGTGCAAATGAAAGTGACATCATCCTCCTTTCAGCTGATCTTCCACATTCTAACCATCTTGAGAATTTGCTGCGCCTGCATTTCTCTAACTAACTCTATTCGCCTCACATGTTATGTGAGTTCAAACACATACACACACAGACACACACCTTGCTGTAAGTACCTATGAGTGCCTGGTTCTGTGTCAGTTTCTTATTTTCTCCCTACTCCACATCTTTGCATAAGCAATGACTACTGCATTAACAATCACTCAGTTATCTACAAATATTTCAGCTTGATTCTGTAATTTGAATCCCAAACTCTTTCTTCCATGGAGACATATCCATCCTGTTTACATCTATTCTCAATCTCTATACTGCAAGATTTAGGAAGGACTTATTAAATCTCACAGAGAATATTTATGCTGTGCTAGAATTTGGGGGGAATTGAAACTAGTTGATTTTCTTTGGAAGTGATTTTTATTTAAGATGTTACATGCAATAACTTTCAAAACTCAACTCTCTTTCTCATTTGTGTGAGGAAGGGTCTTCCTTGCTTTTTCTGCAGCTGATCTGCGTAGTACGGGCTTGGTCGATCTGCCTGCCTCACCTTCCATTTACCTGTAGGAATGTTAGGCTTACAGTTGAACGCTATTTCACCTGAATAATCTTAACACTGGTTCCAGGGATTTAGACGATCTCGTTAGTCCCAAACAAGGTCTTTTACCCACTGATCCATCTCACTAGCCCTTAGAAACCTCCTTTAGACACATACTAGAGGGAAGTAGTATTGAAGGCATGTGAGGAGCAGATGGCTTGTGCCTCAGACTTGTCTGAATAATTTTAGAAGACTAGTGTGAGTTCTCTGTGCCTCTATGTCATCATTAAAAATAGGTATAATATCGTAACTAACTAAAGGAGACAGATATGTACATAAAAAGATAATAGTTATATATAGGTATGTGTGCATGCTGCTATGTCACACTTGAATAGTGTCTGATGCATTATATGTACTATATGCAGAAGGTTACTTCCAGTAACAATAATCATTTAGTCTGTGGCCTTTTAACCCCTGGTCATCAAGATGTATATATCCTACTCCATAAACCCTTTTCTTCAATTTTATATCCAATTTGCTAATTAAAGTCAGTATCTCTCCCACATGATACAGAAAAACAGCCTTCCATTTATCTCCTAGATTAGACTCTCTTTCTTCAATTCCCCCAAAATGTTATTTTTTAAAGCATAATTCTGGTGGTGTGTGTGTGTGTGTGTGTGTGTGTGTGTGTGTGTTGTAACCTTTCGTATAAGACAAATAATTCTAGACTGAACCCTGCGCTGTTGACTATGTTGTATTCTCAAATGACCGTGCTATCTTGTTTCACTCCAATCTGACTCTCAGTGCCTATCTCGTCACATAAAGCGAAATCATGTTCTCCTGTCTCTGTGATGTGTTTATCTCTTTTCCAGGAGTTACTTTCCTTGAATTTAAACTTATTCCTTCAGACTCAGCAAGATTGTGGCAGCGATCCCCTAGCGAGATGGCGATGATTTCCCAAGCCCTATTTTCCCCTCTCAGGAAGAGATCATCGTGAACTTCTCTGTCCTCGTTGTACTCGGCACACACACTGTCATTGCGGCCCTTGCCACTGTGGATTGCTGCTCCCTTGTCCTGATCTTTATTGGGAAAACAGATATAAAACTACAGGTAAGCAATAAACCTAACTCAAATTTTATTCGCTTGTTGGCTCACATTTAAGAGGTGATTATACCTTTTACAAGATCCTAGAGAAATAACTATCATTTTCTTTGATTATTTGGGACTGATAAGCCACAGCATTTCACAGCCGCATTTGCCATGTTAGAAACAGCAAAATAAGGAGCAGAAGATGAATGATAATCTAACCGAAGTAGGTTTAGATTTACTGTCTAATATCAAACAGAAATGCATTAAATGATTCCTTTGATGAAAACTTGTTTGAAACCAAGTATATTTAAGAGGACAAAAGCTGCTGATTTAAATTCTCCATCAAAGATTTTGTATTTTAAAAGGAATCAATCATTATTGGCAATCTCAGTAAAATGGAATTAAAATGACATAGCTATTCTTAAGGGAATTTTACAGAGATGAATAAGCCTCTGGATTGAGTGGCTGTTAAATTTTGCGCTTTTATTCTATTAAAACCAGTATTTGTTCTTACTTTGATACTTAAATCTTATTCATAAGTCTGTAGGAGACTCTCAAGAACACTGAAAATAGACCTGTCATATGACCCAGCTCTACAAATCCTACACATATTCTCAAAGAACTCTACAGCTTGCTACCAGGAGATTCTTGAGCATTCATGTTTATCCCTGCTCTGCTCACAATAGCTAGGAAACAGAAACAGCATAAGTGTCTATCAACTGATAAATGAATAATGAAAATATGCTACATATACACAATGGAATTTTAGTCAGCTGAAAGAAATATATAATCATGATACTAAAGGAAAATGGATAGGATTATAAAACCTAAGTAAAGGTCAGAAATGTCAGTGTTGTATCACTCTCACACATACCCTAGGCTCTAGTTGTCAAGTATCTATAATGATATGTAAAAATGAGAAAAGTCCTTGGACCTGGAAAGGGTTGATGAGACATGGTAAAAAAACAAACAAACAAACAAAAAAAAAACCCTCAAAACTCAAAACCAACAAAAGCATTATGTGAGAGGGATGGGAAAGACAATTAAGCATTTAATACATTAAAGTAGAAGTGAGGCAAGAAGAGTGGAAAAGGGTCTGGAAATGGAGAAATGATAGAAGACAGAGAGAAGCAGAGATTAGTCAATGAAAACCAAATGCACCTGAAAATGCCACAAAACTCTTGCCTTTGTGATTTAATTTTTAAAAATATGCTGCAAGGATCGTTTCTGAGACTGAAACTCCAAACAAGGACCATGCATGGAGATAACCTAGAACCCTTACTCAGATGTAGCTCATGGCAGCTCAGTATCCAAGTGAGTTCCCTAGTAAGGGGAACAGGGGCTATTGCTGACATGAACTCGGTGGCTGGCTCTTTGATGACCTCCCCCTGAGAGGAGTGGGAAGCCTTACCAGGCCACAGAGAAAGACAATGCAGCCAATCTGATGATTCCTGGTAGGCTAGGGTCAGATGGAAGGGGAGGAGGATCCCCCCTTTCAGTGGACTGGGGGAGGGGCATGGGAGGAGATGAGAGAGGAAGGGTGGCATTGGGAGGGGATAAGGGAGGGGGCTACAGCTGGGATACAAAGTGAATAAATTTTAATTAATAAAATTTTAAAATATGCTCCATAAACGATCTAACTAAAGCACAGGCCTAAGTCTGAACTTAACCTAATAAAAGAAAAAAAAAAAAAAACAATATGGAATTACTTCCCTCTTTAGCAATGTACACGTTCTTGGTCTTGTGTCAGAGAAGAGACAGAATATGATGTGTGTGAAGAATCCACTTGCCACATCTATAACCTTGACATGGTTTCTTGGAAGTAAGTAGACAAGATGATGATTGGAGGCTGAAGGGAACTGGTAGCAGCTCGACAGAAGGAAGTTTGATTTATAACCTTTCTAACCGATGACTTTTCCAGACTAGCATCAAATGGTCTTTCTGGATCCTCGCCCTGAATTTATTTAACCTTTTAGGCTGTGCCAATTTATCTATACCTATTATATCTGCTTTTCCCAAGGATGTGGACTCGATTTAGGCCAGGCATGGGGATCTGTAAAGTAATTTTGGCAGATAGCTCCTTGACTTAGTGCCCAGTGTCATTTCCTGCTTTATGTGTGAATGAGTTGGACCCATAGTACCCCATTCTTGTGTTCAGACTTCTGATGCATAAGCAAAAGCTAACATAGACTAGCAGAAAGGTATTTTCTTTTTTTTGAATTTTATTTTTTTCTTATCAGTTACATTTTATTAACTCTGTATCAGAAAGGTATTTTCAACCATATGTCAAGAGATTAAACTTTCAGTGTACACTTGGGTACCAAATAGTTTTTGTAGTTACTCACATTCTCTGAGACTGGATTTCTGTGTTCTATATATATTTTACTGAATTATTTATAAGATCTCATCCAGTTCTATAACATTAAGAGTCTTAATAATTATCTTTTCCTCTGGGTCCTTCTACAGACTATTTAAAATCATGAGAGGTGATATAAGCGTCCAGGTTCTTAATCTTAAATTCTCATGTTTATTTTCCTAATATATACAGATTACTTCCCTATTCACACATATTACAAGGTCTTTTGACTTAGTATATATTTTGGGTATTACTCATGTTTTAGTATTTCCTCCTGTCTTTGTCATTCCTTTCAAACTAACTCCATTCTTAAATAGTCCAGTTTTGTGGGACTGCCTCTAATGCTAGCTTTTCAGGGGTAATCCCAAGCTTTCCACAAAACAGGAAATACCCCACACACATATTTTTTAGGATCTCAGAAAACTATGCCTATAACTTCTGTAATAGCATCCCAGAGCTCTTCATCTTGTGAATCCTAGGATACAAAGTATTGTCACTACTGGTCTGAACATTCTATACTCCAGAACACTCTATGCTATAAATATTGCTCCAAAACATTCTATAGTATGATTAGTTGTCCAGAACACCGTAATCTGTGACTATTGGTCATGAATACTCTACACTGTTTTTCTGGTCCACAACATACTTTACTGTAAAACTGATCCAGAAGACTGCACACTCTACCTGTCCCAAACACTTCATATTGTAACTACTGGCAGAACAGAGCATTTTTTCCCCCAGGATTATTTATAATAAAGTGCAATGTCTTGGTGCTTTGGGTGAAAATAGCCTGAAACCAAACTTTAAAATTTCGATGAATAAATGGGGTGACTTAATACAACCTAATAGAAAATTATATATTATCCATTGACAAATAAGCTGGGTGGAATTGAGAAATAAAGATTTTTAAAAATCAAATCACTTGGACTTTAGTTTTGTGCAGGGTGATAAGTATGGATCTATTTGCACTTTTCTACATGTAGACATCCAGTTAGACCAGCACCATTTGTTGAAGATGCTGTCTTTTTTCCATTGAATGGTTTTGGCATCATTGTCAAAAATCAGGTGTCCATAAGTGTATGGATCTATGTCAGGGTCTTCTATTTGATTCCATTGATCCACCAGTCTGTTTCTATGCCAGTACCATGCAGTTCTTAGTATTGTTGCGCTATAGTACAGCTTGAGATCAGGGATGGAGATACCTCCTGAAGATCTTTTATTGTAGAGAATTGTTTTAGCAATTCTGGGTTTCTTGTTGTTCCATATGAAGTTGAGAATTTTTCTTTCAAGGTCTGTAAAGAATTGTGTTGGTAATTTGATGGGGATTGCATTGAATCTGTAGATTGTTTTTGGTAAGATGGCCATTTTTACTATGTTAATCCTGCCAAGCCATGAACATGGGAGATCTTTCCATCTTCTCATATCTTCCTCTAATTCTTTCTTCAGAGACTGGAATTTTTTTTCATACAAGTCTTTGACTTGCTTGGTTAGGTTCACACGAAGGTACTTTATGTCCTTTGTGGCTATTGTGAAGGGTGTTGTTTCCCTAATTTCTTTCTCGGTCCTTTTATCTTTTGTATACAGGAGGGCTTCTGGTTTTTTTGAGTTAATTTTGTATCCAGCCACTTTGCTGAAGGTGTTAATCAGCTGTAGGAGTTCCCTGGTAGAAGTTTTGGGGTTACTCAGGTATACTATCATATCATCTGCAAATAGTGATACTTTGACTTCTACCAAGGACCATGCATGGAGATAACCTAAGACCCCTGCACAGATGTAGCCCATGGCAGTTCAGTATCCAAGTGGGTTCCATTGTAATAGGAACAGGGACTGTCTCTGACATGAACTGATTGGTCTGCTCTTTAATTACCTCTCCCTGAGGGGGAAGCAGCATTACCAGGCCACAGAAGAAGACAATGCAGCCACTCCTGATGAGACCTAATTGACTAGGATCAGAAGGAAGGAAAAGAAGACCTCCCTTATCAGTGGACTTGGGGAGGGGCATGCATGCAGAGGGTGGAGGAAGAGAGGGATTGGGATAGGAGGAGGGAGGGAACTACAGGGGGGATACAAAGTGAATAAAGTGTAATTAATAAAGAATTTTTAAAAAGGTAAAAAACAAAACAAACAAACAAATAAACAAAAAAAAAACATGCTGAGACCCATAGTCAAACACTTTGGGCAGAGTGCAGGGAATCTTATGAAAGAACGGAAAGATATAAAGACCTGGAGGGGACAGGAGCTCTACAAAGAGAACAACAGAACCAAAAATCTAGGCACAGAGGTCATTTGTGATACTAATACTCCAACCAAGGACCATGCATGGAGATAACCTAGAACTCCTGCACAGATGTAGCCCATGGCAGGTCAGTGTCCAAGAGGGTTTCCCAGTAACAGGAACAGAGATTGTCTCTGACATGAACTCATGGGCTGGCTCTTTGATCACCTCCACCTGAAGGGGAGCAGCCTTACCAGTCCACATAGGAAGACAATGAAGCCAGTCCTGATGAGTCCTGATAGAGTAGGGTCAGATGGAAGGGGAGGAGGACCTCCCCTATCATTGGACTGGGGGAGGGACATAGGAGAAGGATAGGTAGGGAGGGTGGGATTGGGAGAGAATGGGGGAGGGGATACAGATAGGATACAGAGTTAATAAACTGTAATTAATAAAAATAAAATATAAATAAAAAACGAACAAAAACATCTCTAAAAAAAAATCAAATTACTATCTTTGACCACCAACTAACCCAGTCACAATTAATAGAATACCTTGCTAAATGGAAGTTAATATTTAACATAAAAAGAACATTTTAAGATCTTTCAGAAAGAAAGGTTCTAAAGCAAATCACCGTGGTGTACTATGGATGGAATCTGCTGTTCAATGTGATCATACCATGAGAGTTAACAGCCTGTTACTGAGAGAGATTGCTGCATACTACGTCATCTTTTCTGAGTCTATTCAAAATCATCAATGTTAAAGATTTTCAGCACTCACACACTCCCAAACAATATTAAAATCTGGCAAGTAAAATCACTGCACCGTATCTTAAAAACTTGTATCTGGACTGGAGAGATGGTTCAGCGATTAAGAGCACTGTGTATTCTTTCAGAGGTCCTGAGTTCAATTCCCAGCAACCACATGATGGCTCACAACCATCTATACTGGGATTTGATGCCCTCTTCTGGCATGCAGATAGAGCATTCATATATGTAAAATAAATAAGTAAAATTTTAAACACAGGTAGATGTGAATAAAAAATATTTCTTTAAAAAAACTTATATCTAAGTTCATGGTGATGATAATAGGGTTTATGTTGCACAGTTTCTCAGATCACTGACAGGAAATTAGGAGAATTAGATATAATTGGAATAGTAGTTAAATGTGTTCTAGGAAGGCACATATTTAGCTCCTCGTACAAAGTCATGTTTTGTATTTTTAGGAAAAATAATGAATGAATGAATGAATGAATGAATGAATGAATGAATGAATGAATGAAATATAAATGGAATTTTAACCCCGTAGAGGGACTCTTTTCTTTTTTTAAGGATCATGTTTTTAAGCATACCAGTTCTACAAATGACAATACACTGGCATTCCCAGATACTCACTAAAGTTTGGGATTGTGCCCTTTTCATAAATAAATTTGTAAAATTTGTGATTATTCACACACACGTTTCTTTTTATGGTAGCCTACCTCTTCAACCTAATCAGTTAATGTTTTCTGCTATGTTCATGTTACTCATAAAATATTTGGGTTGTGGAGCCGCAGCTTCTCACTGTAATAATTAGTATTTACTAATCTCTTATGTCAGAAACACTGCAAACTTTCTACATTTTATTTCGAGTACTAATCAAATCTTATAAGTATCTGACAGTGAAACTTCCATGTGTAGATGGGGAAATGAGTTAATGGCCTATTATGAGATCATAAATCTAATCAAACTTCAGAGTGGCCATTTGTGTACTTGAAAGACATAGTAAATACAGCTGACTTTGTAATAAAGCATTAGTAACAACTGTGTATATGTTTAAGTCATTGATTGATAGTGAAACATACCTATTGTCAGTCTCATTACTCTCTCCTTTTCTTTTGTTTGACAAAGCACAGAGACATATGGTCACACACAGCAACAAGAGCAGGTCTTGAAGCCGAGGAGGATGAGTTCACATTTTAAACTAGAAAGCAGGGTCACCAACCCAGGCAAATGCAGAACCGAAATCTACCTTTCTACAGCAGTGCAAATTTTCTATACTCCATTATCTCCCTAAAGCCAGATTCGACAGTATATAGGATAAAGAATGTATTCAATTTCCCTGTTACATTTAAGCTGAGTCTTCCTAATGCAGGAAATAAAGCTAGAGACTGCATCTTTCCTGCCAGCTGTGCAATGGAAATACCATTTGTTATCCAAAGATCTGTATTTCTGGTCTGTAAGGGACTGGCCGTAGTATAAGCAAGTGTAAATTCTGAGTTCAGTTATGCATCCACAATGCTACTCTGGATGGTCATCTGTCACCTCAGAGATACTGCTGAGTCTACTTCCCATCTGCCTCACTTTATTCTACATAACTATTCAATTAGCCCTAGAGGCTAGGGAGCTAGCTCAGTTAGTAAAGTGCTTACTTTGGCACGTCTCACAATCCACGCATAATTAGCTAGATGTGGTGGTGTCTGGCTGAACTGCAAACACTGTTGTGCAGAGGCAGAGACAGGAAGATGGTCTTACTGACCAGCAAGGCTAGACTGCTCGGCAAATTCAAAGCCAGTCAATAGATCAGATCTGGAGAAACAAACAAACAAAAAGCAGGGAAGCAGATAGGCTAAGTGCAGATCTTCATATCTCTTTCCATTCCTCCAGCTAATACCCTAGTCTCCTCCCCAGCTCTGTAGTGGACTACCTGCTACAGCCTCTCCATACCATGTTCCCACCCCCAGGGACTAAGAAGATCAAGATGGGACATTGTGCTTTCCTCCCTCCTGTGGAATTCCTCAGCCTCCCACTTCTCAGCCCATGCCATTAAAAAATGTCAGCTACCAACATGAGAAACACATTTTCCCTGGAAACCCAAGTAGCCACATCTATCAGAATCCCAGAGGAATTTTCTAGCAGGTAACAGCCAGACACACTCTCTGGAGAACAAGAGAGGGCAACAGAAATGAAGGAACAAACATCTAACAGTGACAAGACCAGATATCAACAACCAGAATTAGAATCTTCCCAAACCCAGACCGGACTTCTGTGTAAAAACATAATTAATAACATCCAGAAAAATATGACTCCATTAGAGCTCAGCAATCCTATCACAACAAGCCATGAGTACTTTAACATCATGGAAGCACAAGACAGGACCCTTAAAATAGCCTTTATAAATATAAAGGGCCTTAAAGAGGAAGTGAATACACCCCTTAAAGAAAGCGATGAAAACACACACACACACACACACACATACACACACAAATGAAAGAAAATGAATACAGCAGTTCAAGACCTGAAAGTAGAAATAGAATCAATAAAGAAAACCCAAAGATGACAAAAATCTGGAATGAAAGAGTGAGGAACAGGAATAAGAATCTCAGAGGCAATCTCAAAAACAGAATACAAAGGACAGAAGAGAGAATCTCAGGCACTAATGACAGGATAGAATAAATGAATACCTCAGTCAAAGAAAATGTTAACACTAAAATACTAGTGGCAGAAAATATCCAGGAAATCTGGGACACTATGAAGAGACCAAACCTAAGAATAATAGGAATAGATGAAGGAGAAGAGATCTAGTTTAAAGACACAAAATTATTTTCAACAAAATCATAGAACAAAATTTCTCTAACCTAAAGAAGAAGATGCTTATCAAGACATAAGAGACATACAGAACAATAAAAAAGACCAAACCAGAAAAAACTTCCTCTTAGTGTATAAAAATCAGAATGCTAAAGATAAAGAACAAAGAAAGAATATTAAAGTTGCAAGGGAAAAAGACCACATAACATATAAAGACATACCTATTAGAATAACAAACACCTGACTTCTCAATGAAGACTTGAAAAGTCAGAAGAGGCTTGTCAAATGCTCTATAGAGTCAAAGAGACCAGAGATGCCAGCCCAACATCCAATTACAATAGATGGAGAAAATATGATATTTTATAAAAAATAAAAACAAACAAAAAAACAAAAACAATTTTAGGCAGTATCCATCTACAAATCCAGTTTTATAGAAGGAAAACATCAATCTGAATAGGCCAACCACATTCAAAAGAGAACAAAGGTTATTCTCAGACCAGCAAATTAAAAGAGGGCATACACACAAACATACACACACAAAACAAAACAAAACAAAACAAAAACAAAACCCAAAATCAACAAATACCACACATTGTTGTCTCTCAATTAACCAATAAAAAGATACAGACTAACAGAATAGATGTGAAAATAGGATTAATCCTTATGTTTCATGCAGGAAGCATACTTTAACATTAAGGATAGACATCATCTCAGGGTAAAAAGATTGGGAAAATATATTCCAAGCAAATGGACCTAAGAAACAAGCTACTGTAGCCATTTTAATCTCTCATAAAATAGACTTCAAACAAAAACTAATCAAAAGAGATAAGGAAGGACAATACACACTCATCAAAAGAAAAATCCACCAAGAAGACATGACAAGTCTTAACGTCTATGCACCAAACACAAGGGCATCCAAGTTCATAAAAGAATCCCTTTTAGAGTTTAAATCACATATTGGCCCTCACAGACTGATAGTGGGAGCATTCACTACCCCACTCTCTACCCTTGACAGGACATCAGATGAAAACTAAACAAAGAGATGCTTGAGCTAAGAAACATTACAAATCCCATGAACCTAACAGATATTTATAAAACATTTCACCCAAACACAAAAGAAAAGACTTTCTCTGTGTCTCATGGAACTTTCTTCAAAACTCACCATATACACAGACACAAAGGAAGTCTCTGCAGATAAAAGATAATTGAAATAATACCCTACATCCTATATGGACCACCACAGATTAAAGCTAGATGTCAACAACAGTCGCAAAAGAAAGTTTACAAACGTATTGAAACTGAAAACTTACTACTGAATGAAAAAGTGGTCTAGACAGATATTAAGAAATTAAATCCTTCCTAGATTTGAATGAGAAAATGAATACATGACACACCCAAATTATGAAGGCAGTTCTGAGAGGCAAGTTCATAGTACTAAGTGCCAATATATATAAATTTTTGTAATGGGGAGAGCTTGTACTAGTAACTTACCAGCATGCCTGAAAGCTCTAGAACAAAAATAAGAAATTATGTGCATAAGAAATAGATGGCCCCAGGGAATCTTGTGGAAGAGGAGGCAGAAAGAGTAGCAAGAGTCAGAGGGGATGGAGGACAGCAAGGAGACGGGGCTCTCTAAATCGACAGGATCAGTGCACAGAGACTGAGGCAGGCTGCTCATGACTTGCTCAGGTCTTCCCCAGGTCCTGTTTGTGTATATGATGGCTTCCAGTTCAATGTTTCTAAGGTATTTCTAAGGTGTGCTAATGAGTGGGTCTCCGATTCCTGGGCCTTCTTTTGGGCTCCTTTCCTTCTGCTTATTAGTTTTGTCTAGTTCTGATGTGTCAGCTTTTGTTTGATCTCATTTTCTTATTGTTATCCCTTAGAAGATAGTTTATTTACTGACGAGAGACAGAAAGCTCATGGATCCAGAGGAGGTAGGTGGGACATAAGCAGTGAAGAGGGTGAAGAAACAATAATCAGGATATAGTACATGAAAAAAAAATCTCTTTTGAATAAAAAGAAAAAAAAATAAACTTCTGATTAAACTGATGAACAAGCAAGATATACAGTTCCCCTGGAAGGAGAGCCAAGGTTCTCTAACCTGTACATGCCCACACACGCACACACACCGTATGTGCACATGTATGCCCACACACATGCACAGACTTGTGTCTCCACATACAGATTCACTCTATTATTTCTTTCTTATGACTGGGTAATAGACTTAGAAAATACTGCCCATGCTGTTGGAACCTGGATCAATCAGTCACAAACTATTATAAAACTCTTTACAGTTTAAGCAAATGAGAGGAGGGAAAAGGATAAAAGCAGCATTTTGAAAACGCATAGCTCTTCCTTATTTCTTGCTTTCTAGACCTGGTGTTTCTGGATCATTCCACTTTTAACAGTGAATGCTTAGCTCATGTAACTTCTGCTCCAGGCCTTCAGTGCCTGCTTCTTTTGGTTTATTTGTTGGGATGGTATATAAAGTGTGTGTGTGTGTGTGTGTGTGTGTGTGTGTGTGTGTGTGTGTGTG
>NW_026585698.1:4552778-4603106 GCF_907164565.1 Psammomys obesus | reverse complement strand
TGTGTGTGTGTGTGTGTGTGTGTGTGTGTGTGTGTGTGTGTGTGTGTATGCCCACTGAGGTGAGAAGAGAGAATCTGATTCCATGAACCTACAGTAACAGGGAATTGTGAGAGGCAGGGCGCTGGTCTTTTGTCCTCTGTACAAGCTGTACTCATTTTTTTTTTTTTTACTTTTACTAATTACACTTTATTCACTTTGTATGCCCCCATAAGCCCCTCCCTCCTCCCTTCTTAATCCCACCTTCCTTCCTCCCCCTTCTAAACGCATGCCCCTCCCCAAGTCCACTGATAGGGAAGGTCCCTCTCTCCTTCCTTCTGATCTTAGTCTATCAGATTTCATCAGGAGTGGCTGCATTGTCATCTTCTGTGGCCTGGTAAGGCTGTTCCCCCCTCAGGGGGAGGTGATTAAAGAGCAGGCCAATCAGTTCATGTCAGAGACAGTCCCTGTTCCCATTACTATGGAACCAACTTGGACACTGAACTGCCATGGGCTACATCTGTGCAGGCATTCTAGGTTTTCTCCATGCCTGGTACTTGGTTGGAGTATGAGTCTCTGGAAAGATCCCTGTGTTCAAATTTTCTGGTTTTGTTGCTTTCCTTGTGGAGTTCCTGTCCTCTCCAGATCTTACTATTTCCCTCTTCTTACATAAGATTCCCTGCACTCTGCCCAACAGTTGGCCATAAGTCTTAGCATCTGCTTTGATAGTCTGCAGGGCAGAGTCTTTCAGAGGCCCTCTGTGGCAGGTTCCTGTACTCATTTTTAACCACTGAACCATCTCTCCCTATTCAAGATGTAGAGTATAAAAGGTTGTATCAGACTTCAGAGGAAATCCTGCACTCACCTTTCTCATTAAAGTAAATTTATCTTGGCAGCAATTAGAATTAAGGCCTGAAGCAGGATAGTTTCTGTGGTGTTTTGAGGGTTACCTTTGACATGATGGAGGTGGGGACAGTAACACCTGGATATGCTGACAGAGAGGAGCTGGAGTACATACAGAGATGCTCCCAGAGAGAGCTGCACCATCATATTCATCTTAATAGTGCACCTCCTGCTCTGAACTTGTACAGAGGAATGAGACACTAGACTTCGGCAAAGGCCTAAAACCCACACAGGAAAAAGACATGAACACAGGAATTGTACATCGCTGAGCTAAACTAGGTCAGACTTCTGAGCCCATAAGTACTCTGCTTACGAGTGCAAGCTCTGTGGCCAGAAAGCCAAGGTGTCAATCTTGTTTCAGCCATGTAATCATCATGTCATCTCAGGAATGAGTTACTTAACTTCAGCTTTGGACTTTGATTTTCAACATGGTGGGGAAAAAAAAGTCTCACAAATTGCTTAAAATGTTAAAATAACAGTAAAAGAAGAAATTAAAATAATTTTCTGGCATGTTACAAGTCTCGTGGGGTTGTTTGTATCTTTCTCGTTGCTGCTGCAAAGGGTCACATTATTTTAGTGCACATTGTCATGAAGATTCAGAGACAATGTGTGTTTTTTTTTCCTTTTTTAATTAATTAGCTTATTTATTCACTTTACATCTCGATCATAGTGCCTTCCCTTCTCTCTTCCTGGTCACATCCTCCCTCTTTCTTTCCCCTCCCTCCTTCCCTCTCTGCTATTCCTCAGAGAAGGGAAGGTCCTCCTATTAACCCACCCAGCTCATCAAGTTGCTTCCGCTTTCCCTGTGGTCTGGTGATCCACCAGGGAGAAGTAATCAAACAGCAGGCAATAGAGTCCTTGTCAGAGACAGCCTCTGCTCCCTTTCCTAGGAAACCCACGTGAAGCCAGAGCTTCCCATCAGCTACATCTGTGTAGGGGGCCTAGTTCTAGTCCAAGCATGTCCTTGTGGTTTGCTGGTTCACTCTCAACAAACCCCTCTAACCCCTGGTTCTTTTGGTCTTCTTATGGAGCTCCTGTCACCTCCAGGTCCTTCTATCCTTCTTCCCACTTTTCCACAAGACGCCATAAGCTTTGCCCAATGCTTGGCTGTGAATCTCAGCATCTGTTTCAGTTTGCTGCTGGGAGGAGCCTGTCAGAGGACAGCTAGGCTAAACTCCTGCCTTTCAGCATAGCAGAGTATCCTTAACAGTATCAGGGGTTGGCACTCTCCCATAGGGCGGCTCTCAGGTTGGGGCAGGCACTGGCTGGACAGTGCCTCTCTCTCTGCTCTATCTTTATCCCTGCACATGTCATAGGCACGGTAAATTTTAGGCTGAAATTTTTGTGTGTGTTCTGCTTCCTTCATTAGGAGTCCTGTCTAGTTAGAGGGTGTCCTTTTAGTCTCCATGACCGCTTCCACCCCCATATCCTCCCAGGAGCCTACCCTGTCTTAGGTCTCCAGCTTGTCAAAGAGATGCTGCTGCTCATGGTTTCTTTCCTTCTTCAGGCCCTCTGTCCTCCCGCCCCTGCTCTCCTAAGGTCTTATCTCCACTCTAATACTTCAGGGACAACATATTTACACAAAGGAAACATCCATCTAAGACTGTGTATATGTCCTCAGATACCGTTGATAAGTATCACTTATCACAGTACAAGTATCACAGATACTTTATAAGTATCACAGATACTGTTTCACTAATGACAAATATCGCCATTTTCTCAAAGTCGTCAGATGATACCTATCAACATGAGTAAGAGGATGGAAGGACCCCACTCTTCTACCAGACTTACTTGTGGCCCACAGATCCACAGACATAGACCACATGGGTGGCCTTGGACAGTGTAATTACATTCCTCTGTAGGACAGGAGCCTCTTTAAAGTATATGCATCTTGCAATCGATACCAGTAGACTGGGCTCCCGAGCTTCATCTTATTATAGCAGTGAAACCATGTAAAAGTTATTAAACATATAAGAGAGGAGATTATATATGTATTTATGCACACACACACACACACACACACACACACACACACACACACACATCAATGCCACATACACAGTATCCCTAGAAATTGTTAGGACAAAACCATTTTCCTGGCGAGGTCCGCAATGTCTGAAAGTCTGCGAGGGCGCAGTCTTACAACCTCCTGCATAAATTAGCAGCTGATCTTTTCCCCCTTCCACATCACCCTTTCTGACATTGCTCAAGTGTTTCTAGTATTTCACTGACCCTACCAAAGAGGAGCTACCCAGGGCTGCTCCAGGCTCCATTTGTCACCTTCCCCTTTCTTTGAGGCATGTTTTGAGGCACTTAGTGCTATTAGGGGAAATTATGTCGTTCATGGCTTGTGCCTGGCCTGGCTCCTGCTCCCAGGTGGAGCAGCAGAAGCATAATGGGGCCATTTAAAAAAAATTCTACCTTAGAGAAAACAGCTCTCCAAAATTAGGGAGATACGCCAAGAAGTTCTCTTTCTTTGCTTCCAGCATGAGTTGTCTTCCTGGAAAATGAATTACTGTACCAACCACAGAGCAGTACAATTAAGAGGGAAGATAGTAGAGGAGCATACGGCAGCTCCCTAGATGGATGATGGAGAGAGTATGCAAGCTACAGCATGCCACTCATACATCCATGCGTACTGAGCCATTTAGTTAATATATGGGATGTTTCAGGTTATCCTTGAGAGTCACAGGACAAACTAAATATTGACTCTGCAGGAGCTCAAATCAGAGGTCTAATTAAATCAAGTTGTATTAAGAGGAAGTTGTTTCATAGACTCCAGGAAATCATTAACATGCCAAAGAGAAGAAAGAAAAATCAAAAAGGATAAGTGATAATCAGAGATATATACAACCACATGTGAGCTTCTGTGTGAGAGAGACAGGGAAATCATGATCAGAAAATACAAAGCTTTAAAACTATTATTCTCAAAATTATGAAAAAATTATTTGTTGCAATTAAAAATAATCAGTGGAGCTTTTAAGTATATATTAGTACGTTGGTTTTAGTTTATTTTGTTGATTGGCCCTGAATAGAAATGCACATATGTGATGCATAGACACACATGCAGGCAAAATATCAACACACAAAAACAAAAATTAAAAGCTCTGCATTTCTTGTTTTCAGAATCCTGAATATTCTCAGAAAATTCAGCCACACATTTCTGTGACCCAAGTCTTGACTGCATTCATCCTTGTGACATCTAATATGACAAAGAAACAAGGCTGTATTTGCTCCCACAGGTTGTCAGGGTTATTGTCATGGGCTGTATCGCCAGAAAGCAGCATTATTACAGAATGAGCCACATTATTGCAAGTCCTTGCTGAGACACCATCACTAAATTTAGACTTCTAGAAATTCAGGTTTATCACCTGGAATGTGGTATTGTTTTTCATGTATTCAACCAATACTTTCATAGTGATTTGACTAACACAAAATAACATCTTCAAATTTAAAGCCTGATAAAACACCATGAGTTTATGAGAATTTACTCATTAGCTTCTAACTTTATATTTACATAGAACAAATTTATCCTGGAAGTCTACATTGGTTAAAAATATATCATGATCCATTATTAATTTAATTTCTAATTGAATACATTGTTTCATTTTTATATTTTGCAATTCTCAGAATCAAGTTAATGAAACTGTATTTATGGTAAAACATGTTGCAGATTGTTATTTTTCTGCTTGACTCTCTTCCTTACTTAACCTTTTAGAGAGCTTCTGTGTCATAGAAGGAAAATGAGACTAAATATGTGTTAGTGTGGGCTGCAACTGGAGCCTGGATCCACAGTTTCTTTCTCTAATCAAACAATCATGTGATATTTGGCAACTTATAATCATTTATTAGCCTTTGTTTGCTTGTCAACAAAATACCATGGGTTTCCTTGTACTGTAGTAGAGAGAGAGAGAGAGAGAAAGAGTCAGTAAGTGAAAAGTCACCAATGGAAAAAGTTCTCCTGTCACCATTTCCCCAATTAGTTAAGGAGTAATGATAAAAAAAAAATACTACAATGCTACAATGTTCTTTTAGGTTGGTACCTATAAAAAACTACCAGGCCACAGAAGATGACAATGCAGCCACTTCTGATGAGAACTGATAGACTAAGATTAGAAAGAAGGAGAGGAGGACCTCCCCTATCAGTGGACTTGGGGAAGGTCATGCGTGAAGATGGGGAGGGAAGGTGGGATCATGGGGGGGAGGAGGGAAGGTCTTATGGGGGGATACAAAATGAATAAAGTGTAATTAATAAAAGTTAAATAAAAAAACTTTTGGGAGATACTGTGTGCATGGTTCTGTTCTTAAGAAAAGAAAAGGAAAGAAAAAATACTGAAATAAAAATTGTAACCAGATGCCCCTCAACTGAAGAATGGATGCAGAAACTGTGGTACATCTATACAATGGAGTATTACTCAGCAATGAAAAATAAGGAAATCATGAAATTTGCAGGTAAATGGTAGGACCTGGAAAGGATCATCCTGAGTGAGTTGTCCCAGAAGCAAAAAGACACGCATGGTATATACTCACTCATATAAACATACAACATAGAATAAACCCACTAAAATCTGTACATCTAAACAAACTAAGCAAAAGAGAGGACCCTAACTAAAATGTTCAATCCCCATCCTGAAAGGCAAAGAGGATGGACATCAGAAGAAAAAGAAAACAGGAAACAACCTCGGAACCTGCCACAGAGGGCCTCTGAAAGCCAGAAGAAAACAGGAAACAACCTTGGAACCTGCCACAGAAGGCCTCTGAAAGCCTCTGCAGTATAGACTGTCAAAGCAGATTGCTGAGCCTGATGGACAACTGATGGGCAGAGTGAATGGAATTTTATGTAAGAAGTGGGAAATAGTAAGAGCTGGAGGGGAGGGGAACTCCACAAGAGTTCCAGAAGAGCAACAGAACAATAATTTGAACACAGGGAACTTCCCAGAGACTCATACTCCAACCAAGGACTATTTGTGGAGATAACCTAGAACCCCTGCACAGATGTAGCCCATGGCAGGTCAGTGTCCAAGCGGGTACCTAGTAGTGGGAAGAGGGACTGCCTCTGACATAATCTGATTGGCCTGCTCTTTGATCACCTCCCCCTGAGGGGGGAGCAGCCTTACCAGGTCACGGTAGAGGACAATGCAGCCACTTTTGATGAGAACTGATAGACTAAGATCAGAAAGGAGAGGAGAACCTCCCCTATCAGTGGACTTGGGGAGTGCATGCATGCAGAAAGGGGAGGGAGGGTGGGATCGGGAGGGGAGGAGGGAGGGGCTTATGGGGGGATACAAAATGAATAAAGTGCAGTTAATAAAAAATTAAAAAAAAATTGTAATCAAAGTGAGCACTGGTTGTCTCAGACAAAGGTAAGAATTTTGCCTAACCTCTAAGGGGTTACAAAACTGCATAGCAATGTCTTGAACTGAGTTGTTTAATGTTTTGAATCTATCTCTTAGTTATGGGCTAGCTTCATAGACAAGCTATACAAATGTGGTTGTGTCACTTCACACAGATGGCTTCCCAGTGCAATGGGACTATGAGATGAAGTCCTCCAACACCCAGCAGCTGGGAGGCAAAGGAAAGCCAGATAAAGAGATGCACCACACTATTGGTATAATGTTCTTGTGGGATATATACGATTTACCCTTGTTCATTCAAATGCTGATTTCTCTATCCTACTCTCTGGTTGCATCACATTGCATTGTGATATTTATTCTAAGCATCACTTGCCTCAAGTTTGTGTAAACATGCCACCACTTGTTCTCTGTATTGTCAATAAAACAGCCAGCCAATGCTGAGCAATGGAGAGACTAGGGTGGGACAACCTGGTCTGGAGGGGAGGAGAAAAAAGCTAGTGGGAGGAGTTTGGAGGGTGAGATTGGAGAGGACAGGAAGTGGAACCCCCAGAGAGATGAACTGGACCTAAGATATGACATAAAGCAAGTACAGTGTGGAAAATCTGAATGGGAGGAACCAAACCTAATGCTGGCTTAGAGGTTTAGGAAGGAGTAACTGTTGCCCAGCATTGTGCTCTATGTTAATGAAATTATTCCTAGTCTCTGTGAGGTGATTTGGGTATACAGCTGGTTTAGGAGTGACTGCTGTTTAACTAAAAGATAAATCAATAATAAATATTAATAATCAAGAACACACCACCATTTTCATAGAATAAAGAGTTGAGGGTTAAACATTTTAAAGAGTTGAGTTAAACATTTTTACAATGTATGGGATAGGCCAAATGTCAAGCAATTATCTTACTCTGACAGGCAAATAATGCCAAAGTAAACAATCTGGTAATAGATGAAAGCAGAAGAAGCCAATGTTTGATATCACCAACTAACAATTATTGATTTACTATTAATATCATCCAGAATTTCAATCATGAAGGGTCATCAAGATGGCCCAGTGACAACAGCACTTACTATGAAAGTTTAATGACCTAAATTTTACTCCTGGAAACCACCTGAAGGTAGAAGGAGGACAAACTGCCTAAGGTTGTCTTCTTGCTTCCTAGGAGCTACATAGCATTCACACTCACTCATACCTCAGCTCACATTCACACCATCACCCATTTACTTTCGTCCCATCTCCATCCCCCCACATATACACCTGCCATGAATCCACACTAATAAATAAAAGTAAAAGATAGTAAATTATGAAGAATTGCACTGCTTTTGATAACACACTCAGAGAAAGGGAGGGAGAAGGGAAAGAGGGAGCAGGGGAAGAAGAAATGAAGGAAATGGGAGGGGGAAAAGAAAGTGATCATCTATCCCTTGATTGCTATGATTGTCTATTATGTAAGTCCAAGCAGAAATACAACCTAAGGTCAGAAATGAAGGGCCAACTCTGCATGCAATCCACACCACCCTGTGTATTTGCTCACAGGGCTTTCAATTCTGCCTTTATCTGCACTGTAATGAATTCTGAAACCAACACTATGCTCTTCTTGAATCCTTAGCTCCTTGCTGTTTTCTTTCTTTATTTTTTTTTCTTCTCCTCTCCTTTGTATCTATGATTTTTATGCTGGATTTCCCACTAAACTCGTAAGCATCCAAGTGCCAGCATGGAGAGTTGCTTTTACTTTGATGTGTATGTTGCCTAGTGGGAAACTGACTCCTTCCTACAGTTATCAAGCACATCTTGTTTACCTCATGGACTTTTTTTCTACTGGGGCTTTCAAGTGCCAAGTTTCAAGTTGTTTAGCATATACGAGACCTAATTAATCTCTTCTCTTTTTTTACTATGGGTTGATAACAAGCCAGTTTTGTTTCAAAGACATAGTTTTACAGTCAAGAATTCTGTTATTGATAGTAACAGAATAAAATATAATAATTCAGTGTCTGTGTTTTGAATTATGTAAGACTATTACAAATATCAATCTGACCATCATTATGATCAATAAATAACAGTAAAGACATTGTACCCAATTTAACGCTTCCTCTATTCATTCCTCTTTGTAAGCACTGACTTTTGTGTCTAATCTGTATGCCTGATCTTATCTCTCCCTGTGATCAAAAATAAGTATCTGAATTTCAAATAACAGAACACTGCTCTTCCTAGAAGGAACTGTTCCCATATCAGTAAAGTCCTATTGTCACAAAGAAGATATCATACTGGTTTGAAATGCGTGTATCAACTCATAGATTAACAACTGTCAAGAAGACTCCCTAAGCCTCACCTTCTATTATTACTAATGAAGATAAAACAAACAATGGAAGTGTCCTCTTAAAACTAATTGAGGCAAAAGATTCTGCCCTTTATGGTCTAATATCTTGTGGCAATTGTTGTTGAAAAGAGTACTTTGGACAAACTGAGAAGGGCAAGAACAAGGTCAGAAATTTAGGAGAAAGGAACCAAGATGAATACAGGGAAGAATCAGGAAGGAAGATATTACTGTCTAGATTATACCCTGGCCTAGTCTTTGAGGTTGAATTGCATCCTATTAACTCTATAATTTGAGCATGTGTTCTGGTCAATTAGTCTTGCAAGTCCTGATTCAACAAACCCTTCCTGTCGTTAATATTATGGTTAGTCAGTGTTTTCCCCAATTTTCACTTAAATCAGCCCTCAGCCCTTGACAAAAGCAGGTACCATGCAGCTGGGTGTTATGATGCCATATCCAGTCACATTAGCACAAAACTCACTGGGAAGGAGAAGGTAATATTTTCAATAACTAAAGAACATGATAGCTAAGATTCTGGTCCTGAATCTACTTAGACCCAGCTCTGTGTCCTGGAACAAGTTATTAAATTCCCATCTATTTCCATGTTCATAAAGTTGAGATAGCTATAACAAAAAAATATCACTACAATAGTTCCAAATGTTGTTAGAACTTTTTTCCAGAAAAATCTCATTCATGGTTATGGGTGTTTGCCTACAGACCAAGATAATTTCTTAATCTGCTTTATTGAACAACAATACAAAAACAAACCATACTCTCCACATACTAAAAAATAATTCCAGAAATCACTGCTGTAAAAGCAATTGCTTTGATTCCTGGTTATTATGGTTTTACAAATCAACCCAACAATGACAAAATTAGACTCTCTAGAGCTAATATTTCTATAAAGTTTTTTATCCTTGTCTCCTTTCTTTTTTTTTATCTACCTCTCTTGCTTCTTCCCCTCTCTCCTTTTCCTCATTTCATTTATTTCTTCCTCTATCCTATACTTTGATCCCATGTCCTTTTCCTGATAAATATTTCTGCTGATTTTCAAAATTTTTTTTCTCTTTTTTTTTCCTGCCTAGACAAATGGATATACTATATTGGGAAAGCTCATTAGCTAATTCCCTAATGCCATAACATGGCAAGCACATTAGCCTACTAAGTTATTTGTATGTACTTGATTGATTAAGTTCTATGAGCCCTGGTGGCTCCTTTGGTCAATAGCTATATTACTGCTGACCCCTATCATTCCCTAATTGATATATACTGCTCCCTGATGTAGGCTAGAGCGCAGTTGCAGTTGCCTGGGAAATTTTTAAAAGTTGCTGATCTTCTCCCTCCCAATGGATTAGTTTCATATATTTCTCTAATTTTTAAAAGTGTGGCTTTGGCACACCTGCCTCAAGAGAGTACAAATAAACACATTAAGGGAAATCCATAAAAACGTAGTAATTACACAATTAATCAATTTCAAGTAGTGTTAAGTTTGGTGAGCTAAAATCATGGCAGATGGAAAAAGGAAAAAATTTTCAGAGTTTAATGCTGTTTATAATTTGATTACTTTTACTGACTTTACACACACACACACACACACACACACACACACACACACACACCAGAATGTAACAGTGTTTATTTTTATGGCATGCTCCTTTCATGGGCTACAGCAGTGGCCACTGTGCTTTCAGAGACTAGAGCAGAATGTTTTGGGGACTGACTTCTGGTAACCTGTTTACAGGATAATCACTTGGGAATTACACTCTTTATGTTTTTCTTTGAGATACTCATAAGTCAGCATGCCTATGGAGACTGAGCTGCCAGGACCTGTTGAGTTACCCAGGGACTTTGCACACAGCTACCCTTTTGAGATGACTCCCTTGTGATTTGAGAGAAAACACTTGGGGATTCATTGTGACTTCATGTTTTTGTGATCGAGGATTACAGGTTGGGGCAGACTCCACCATCAGACAATGTCCTGCAGGATATATGTAGAAGGATAAAATGTGCACACAGCTTCTCTGCTCTACCTCAAATCACTGTGTCAACCTTAGGCTACGTTCTCTTCTAAACAATATGGAGAAGTGACTGAGGACGTGGGAATCTTAATTCTATCTCTACAATGAAGTTTGGGGAACTCGAACTTGACTGTTAACAATAGATGTCTCCAATTTTATCAAAAGATAGGATCCAGGAGGAAGAACTTCTTCAGTTATCCACTCATCTGTCTTTATGTTTGATTACATCTTAATTCACTTCAGTCTCAGCTCAGACAAAAAGCTCTCTCATTTTCCAACTTGAGTCCCTCTAGCTTTTTTTTTTCTCCTAACCTCATCCCTCTCACTCCCTTAAAACATTATTTTCTCTGTTATTATGTCAGTTTTTCATTGGCTCATTTGTTTCTTCATTTTTCTTATTCTTTACTTGACCATTCCTCAGCTAATGCTATTCATATAAGAATTTCTGGGTCCTCAGTTTTATTCCATTTATCCACCAGTTGTTTCTATGTCAGTACCATGCCATATTTTTCTTTTCTTTTCCCTTTTTTTTTTTTTTTTTTTTTTTACTTTTCTCAATAGTACAGCTTGAGATTAGGGATGGAGATACCTCCAGAAGATCTTTTATTGTACATAATTGTTTCAGCTATCTTAGGTTTTACTGTTTTTCCATATGAAGTTGAGAATAGTTCTTTTAAGGCCTGTAAAAGTTGTGTTGGTATTTTGATGGAAATAGGATTGAATATGTAGATTGTTTTTGGTAAGAGGGCCATTATGTTAATTCTACCAATCCATGGGCATGGGAGATCTTTCCATCTTCTGATATATTCTTCAATTTCTTTCTTCAGAGACTTGGAATTTTTTCATATAACTCTTTCACTTTCTTGGTTAGAGTTACAACAAAATAATTTACTTTGTGTGTGTGTGTGTGTGTGTGTGTGTGTGTGTGTGTGTGTGTGTCTATAGTGATAAGTGCTATTTCCCTAATTCATTTCTCACCCCTCTTGTCTTTTTTATATAGGAGGGCTACTGATATTTTCTTTTTTTAGATTTATTTTTTTATGTATATAAGTGTTCTATCTGCATTTACATCTGCCAGAAGAGGGAATCAGTTCACATTATAGATGGTTGTGAGCCATCATGTGGTCGCCGGGAATTGAACTCATAACCTTTGGAAGAGCAGACAGTGCTCTTACCCGCTGAGCCATCTCTCCAGCCCTGATATTTTCTTTTTCTTTTTCTTTTTTTTAATTTTTTTGAGTTGTATCCAGCCACTTTGCTGAAAGTGTTTATCAGCTGTAGGAGTTCTCCAGTAGAATTTTTGGGGTCACTTATGTATAATATCATACCATTCACAAATACTGATACTTTGATTACTTCCTTTCCAATTTGTTTCCCTTTGTAACCATTGATATCCACTGAAAGACAACACTCAGCAGGAGATTGAAGCAGATGCTGCAACACACAGACAACTTTGGGTAGAGCACAGGGAATCTTATGGAAGAGTAGGGAAAGAGAAGGACCCAGAGAGGACAGGAGATCCACAAGAATACCAACCGACCCAAGAAACCGGGGCCCAGGTGGCCTGTGGAGACTGATACACTAACCAAGGACCATGCACTGAGAGGATCTAGGTCTCCTGCTCAGATGTAGTTGTTAGGCAGCTCAGTCTCCTTGTAAGGGGACTAAGGCTGTCTCTAACATTGACTCTGTTTTCTTGCTCTTTGATCACTTACCCCTGGTGGGGAGGCCTTCCTAAGCCACAAAAGAAGAGGATGCAGACAGTCCTGAAGAGACTTAATAGTCTGTGGCCAGTGGGTAAGAGAGGAGGGATCCCCTTTCTGAAGACTAATGGAGGAGGATAGGTAGGAAGAGGGAGGAAGTATGGGACTAGGAGGAGAGGTGAGGAGAGAGGGCTACTATTGGAATGCAAAATGAATACATTAAAAATTAAAAACAATAACTGTACTAAAGGATAAATAGGCTGTCATAACACCTATAATTCCATTTGTTTGGGGATACTGAACCTGTAGTCTTCTTCTTGCCAAGCTACATGATAGTCTGTCCAATGTCCCCTTCTTTCCCTGCATTGGTTCTCAGCTCACTTGACATCTTCAGCATCATCTTACTCTTGACACAGCTTGAAAATAAGTCCAGGTACTTACTAAGAATAACCGAACATAAACTTTTAAGGAACATGAATTTTCTATATCATTTATAGTCATCCACTCCTGCGTAGTGACTCATTTAAAAAAATTAAAGAACCTTAATTTCTATAGGAGAGTATATGATTAAAACATGAGCATGCACTGCAGAGTTTCTGGTATTTACAGAGGAGCATGCTAGAAACTGTTAGTTGCCACCAACACCCACCCTTCCCTTCATAGAAACACAACTGGCTACACTGAGGGAAGGATTCACATTCAGGCTTTATTTTCATCATGCTTTGTCATTGTGAAAGCTCTGCCTGTCACTTAGGGAAGCTGAAGCCAGGAACATGTGCATAAGTTTCCCTTCATTCTCACCGAAGACATTTTTTTTCATTTTTTGGTCTAGATAATAATACAAGCAGAGCCAGAGACATGAAGTTGAACGAGGAAAACAGCCTGACTTCCTGAGGACTCTCAGAACCTCTGGGAAACAGTACCACCCAATTCGTTTAAAGCTTCAAAGTAAACCTGTGCCATGCAGAAGCTCTTTTAGAACAACACTATGGAAAACATTCTATTTCAGCAGTTTCTTAAAATCCTTCTCCAGCACTCATTTAACGAGTGGCTCAGATGGCTTCTTCTTTCTTCCCTGAGAGCCAAAGCTGTAAGCCCAGGTTCTCCTGGACCTGATGCTCCCGCCATGTGTAGCAAGTGGTGAGTGTTGCCATTTTTAGCTAAGTTGTCAACTCCCAGGCCACTGAACTAAGCCTTCCCTGTTTTTCATCCTTAACATACAACACTGTATTAACTTCACGCTTCATATACTCACTAAAACGTTAAAATTTCACAAGCATAGGCTTGCTCACCGCTTCCCTCCTGGACTCCTATTGAAACACCTCCTTTCAACCCAGTCTCTTTCCTCTAGTCCCTTGTTTTCTGATCTATCAATAACATCATATAGTTAACTTCCAAATGCACACATCTCTTTTTGTTCCTCTCAAACTAGAACCCAGTTATCTCTAAAGGGAAGTTCTGTTTAACCCCCACCAACATTCCACAATATACTAATAGTGTAAGCAAACGTTGTCTTCAGTCAAAACACTCTGATGTCCTCCTTTCTATACCTATTGTGCTGTGACCTCTTTGCCCTTTTGTCTTATCTGCCTGAGTCCTCTTTTGTCCTTCCTCCAAAATAACACATATGATTGCCACTGATAGTCAAGGCTCAAATTTGGATCAGGAAATTTCTGTAGCTTTCTCTTTTCCACTCTTCATATTAGAGGAATTAATTATTCCTTTGCTTGTTCAACTATGTATTTCTGTGTCCCATTTTATTACTTTTATTATTAGTTCTACACTAATGCCACATACTCACATGCACTTTTTGTTACTTTTATATCTATGTCTGTATCTCTGTATCTCTGTATCTCTGTATCTCTGTATCTCTGTATCTATCTATCTATCTATCTATCTATCTATCTATCTATCTATCTATCTCTCTATCTATTGGTTTTTCATGATAGGCTTTCTCTGTGTTGCCCTGGGTGTTCTAGAACTCACTCTGTAGACCATGCTGGCCTCAAACTATGAAATCCTCTCACCTCAGCTTTCCAATTGCTGAGATTCAAGGTGTGTGCCACCATTGCCCTTATGATACTTTTGTATGGACTTGAGCATCATAAAAGGCCCACTGATTAGTCACTGTCTTGTGATCAAGATACATTAGTGTGCTTGGCACAGAGAGGAACTCAGCACCTATTCTATGATTTTAAATGAACTGTACTTTGTTTTCTTGTAGTTAAAGCATACAACTTCAGGATAAATTGTGTATCATACAGATTTACAAATGAGAGATGATGGATTTTAATTTGATGCTATATTATGCAAATGTATTTCAAATTATTTTACTTCATTAATTCAGGTTCTCTGACATAAACCTCAACACTCATAGAATATATTCTGTCGGTTTTCTCCAGGATCACAGCCACTCAGAAATTTGATACATTTCTTTATCAAATGTATTTGCAAGAGTCTTATCTCACAAACCTGATTTTGTAATGAACACATTCTCTAGTGAACTCAGTAGTTTTAAATTAAAAAAAAAAATCTGTGTGCTATTTAAAAAATAATTTTCTGTGCTTTAGAAATCTGGTTTAATATCCCATAACATCTTAGTTTTCAAATCTTTGAAGAAAAAGAAAGATGGACATAAAGAAAAATGAAGAAAGAAAAAAGGTGAATACAGGGTCACTGAAATATTCAAGCATGTATAGAATTTAGCACACAAAAATGGAATGTATTTTAAAAAGCTTTTCAGGATCTACCTGCAAGCAGATGTCAAGAAATGTAAAAGAAGGCATCCTTTCCCCTGGCAGATTTATTTTTCTAATGGAGAATTGTGAGCAAAATGATGACAAATAGCTTTGAATTCACAATGATACATGGACACATAATGACTCCGTTTTTAAATGGTAAATCCTGGATATTAAATGGATCCTATCTATCCTATCTACACATAGTTCATGAATTTGAATCACCACACCAAAAAATGATAAATATTAATCCCATTTATATATCTCAAAGGAATCATATTTTTGGATGGCAATTAGCAGTTACTTTTAAATTATGTTTTGTTATTTAAAACAATTTTTAAATATACATGTATTTTGACCATACTCTTCCCCTCCTCCAACAGCTGCCAAAACCTCTCCATTCTCCTTACTCATCCAACTTTATGTACCTTCTCTAAAAAAAGAAACAAGAACCTGAACCTAATATAACAACCAAAACCCCCCAAACACAAAAACTAAAACCAAAACAAAACCAATAAACAAAAAAATGAAGCAAAACACCATGCAGGAAGAAACAAAATAAACAAATACCCTAAACCCCATCAACCATAACCAGATAAAAGCAGACATAAAACTGTGAAATCTGTTATACATTGGCCAACTATTCATGAATATGAGGCCCTCCCTGGAGTGATTGATATACACAGTGGTATTGGAGAAAATGGATTTTTTCTCTGCCAGCAGGTATAAATGACAGCTCAGTTAACATTTACTCTAGTGGCTACGTTTGATTCAGTCACTATTTTAAACATAGCAAAATAAAATATTGTAGGATAAAACCAAACTACTATATGAAAGTTGGACAACAGAAAACAACAGAAGGAAGAGAACCAGAGAGAAGGCACCAGAATAAGAGACTGGCTCATTTGCACACTTTGAACTCTCATAAGAATGCTAAACTGAAAGCCATAAATAATGTAAGTACAGAGGACCTGGTGCAGACCCCTGCAGACCCTGTGCATGCTGCTTCAGTGTCTGTGGGTTCATATGAGTGTAGCTCATATGGATGTAGACAGCCTTGTTTTCTTGATGCCCTCTACCCCCTCTGGTGCTTACAGTCTTTCCACCTCCTATTCTGCAGGGTTCCCTGAGCTCTGAGGGGAGAGACTGATGGAGGCATCCCATTTATAACTGAGTGTTCCAAGGTATCTCACTCTCTGCATAGAGTCTGGCCATGGGTTTCTGTATTGGTTCCCATCTGCTACAGGAGGAAGCTTCTCTCATGCTGCTAAACAGGCACTTGTTTATGAGCATACAAGTATTTTAGTAGCTATGTCCAGGGGACATGCATAAGTTTTTAAGAGCTTTGCTCTGGGTAAGACAAATGCCATTGCAAATATTTGGAAAATAAAATGTGTGTTAACTTGGGCCTTGTGATGACAATGACCATGTGAACTATTGAATGAGGGGGGAAAAAAGACTGGACGTGTAATGCTCTAAAACATAGCTCAGATAGCTTAATATGTAATATTTAATATGCTTATGTAATATGCTTATGAATTTGGTCACCAACTTACAATTATTTGTCTTATAATTTTTCAAATTCTTAAATAATGGGCAAGTGACAAAATAGCCAGTAGAAACTAAGCAATTAATATCGAATTCAGGTCATTTCCTGAATTAGCCATGTGCAGTACGTGGCTAGCTGCCTTACTGTCAACCTTGTCCTCACTGGCTGAACAAAGGACACTCTCTACACACAGTGTTACCTTATCTTGATGAGTTATTCAATATCTTATGTAAAATATTCCACACATTATAAAAGACACTGTGTTTAAGATTTTGTTTTGCTAGCATGTAAATAAGCATGTATGTTCTGTTCATGTTTAATGTGGACAGTGCTACAATATTTGTTATGTTATCTTAATTCTTATATGAATTAAATTCATTTCTTACTTGGGATATTTCCAATGTACAGTTGGTCCATAAGAACATAATTGCACAAGTAAAACAGTCTCCAATATCTGCAAAATTCTCTGGACTGTGAGTGAGTGCCCATAAATATTTCTATCTGGATATGGTGATATAGCTTATATGGCTTTTGATTAAATAAAATATATTTTTTGAAAAGTAAAAGGATATCAACATTGATATTCATCTATGTAATTTATTAACATTTGTATATCTAGAAAATAAATATTTATTTTCTCCTCTGACCTTTACTGGACTAAAAAACATGAGAAAAATCAGACCAATACTCTAAATCATTTACTCTTGCCTTACAAACCTCAGTTTCTCCACAGACTTAATCAGAAGAGAAAACACAGAGGTCTCTGAAGGGAACCCCAACTTTGACATTTATTTTATGACCCCAAAGAAGCTATTTAACCTTTCTGAATCACATTGATTCAGATATTAAAGAAAACAAAACAATCAAATAACTGTCTCCTCAGAATGTAATTGTAACGATTGAGCTAAAACTTAGGTCAGAGAGAGATAATCAATAATGATTAGTTCCTCCTCTCTGCCCCTGATGATAACCTTTGCTTTTTTTTTTATAACTGCATTTACTTCAAGAACATCAATTTATTAAGAGAAAGTTCAATGCTACGATATGAAAGGATGATACGCTGCTAATACGTAAGTACACTGGTGCAGCTTTTAAAAACAGTTCTAGCAATATGGCTTCCTAAGACGTTCACCGTGCTTTAACTTAAATTTATAATCTTGGTACATGTCCTTCTCAAAGTCACTGATAACTGAATCCAATATAGACATCAAATATTATTTTATTACTGTGTCTGCTCTAGAGAAATGATCTAATGTTATTAAAGGATGAGCAAAATCCACCAGACATTATTTCTACCATGGTAATTTAAAAGCAGATTGAAGCTCAAAGCCACCAAAGAATTTATGCAAGTTCTTTTAACCTAAAAACATTTACAATACTCAATTTCAAAAACTACGCATGGATATTTTGAAAATATCAGGACCAGAATTTTTAAGTTATAAGAATAAGTATGTAGAAAATGAAGCTTAGTTAATAGCAATAAAATAATTGAATGGATATGTAATATTACATTCACTTATTTTAAAACTTTATGAAACTCAATTCAGAGTTCCCTCAATATTCTTTATAAGGCCTGAAAACTGTTCTATATAACCAAGAATTTCTTAACCCAGTAGTATCCAAAAGACGTTATATTCCATAATCTCTGAAGTAAAAAAAAAAAAAGTATTGATTTAACATTTTTTAAAAATAAAATTGGAAAATATTCTTGCTTGTTTGTTTGCATGTACTTTACACTAAGTGTGACCGAGTTTGTCCTGTGCTAAATTCATCTGAGAGATGGCGATGGGTGGCACCATGGCCTCTCTGTTTCTGGTATCTCCTGTGTGTAATAGTGACAGGCAGCACTCACAGCAGACATGATGAGCTCGCCACCCAGGTTTTGGATTTCTGCTTTAACTTGACTGCAGATCTTCAGCTGGTGAGAGTAGAATTTGATCTGTTCCAGATAAGCCAGCAAGTCTTGTTTGCAGGGTGGGTCTGGACACTGAAAATGCACCAGAGATAAAAACAGAAATAGTAAAATAAAGATGAGGCACATCCTTGTCATTTAGCTTCTTTAGGTGTACAGATTTTAGAGCGTTTATCCTATAGTGTAAGTCTAATATCCACTTCTAAGTGAGTGTATACTGTATGTGTGTTTCTGCTTCTGGGATACCTCACTCAGGATGATCTTTTCTAGTTCCCACCATTTGCAAGTCTCATGATTTCCTTATTTTTTTATTCTTTATTAATTACACCTTATTCACTTTGTATCCCCCCTGTGGTTCCCTCCCTCCTCCCGTCCCAATCCCTCCCTTCCTCCACCCTCTGCATGCATGCCCCTCCCCAAGACCCCTGATAGGGGAGGACTTCTTTTCCTTCCTTCTGATCCTAGTCAATTAGGTCTCCTCAGGAGTGGCTACATTGTCTTCTTCTGTGGCCTGGTAATGTTGCTTCCCCCTCAGGGGGAGGTAATTAAAGAGCAGTCCAATCAGTTCATGTCAGAGACAGTCCCTGTTCCTATCACAATGGAAACCACTTGGATACTGAGCTGCCACGGGCTACATCTGTGCAGGGGTCTTAGGTTATCTCCATGCTTGGTCCTTGGTTGGAGTATTAGTCTCAGGAAAGACCCCTGTAGGCATATTTTTTGGTTCTGTTGCTCTCCTTGTGGAGTTCTTGTCCTCTCCAGATCTTACTGTTTCCCACTTCTTTCCTAAGATTCCCTGCACTCTGCCCAAATATTGCCCATAAGTCTCAGCATCTGCATTGATAGTCTGCAGGGCAGAGCCTTTCAGAGGTCCTCTGTGTCAGGCTCCTGACTTGTTCCCTCTTCCTTATTTTAATGGCTGAGTAGTATTCCATTGTATAAATATACCACAATTTTTGTATATATTTTTTTGTTGTTGTTGAGGGGCATCTAGGTGGTTTCCAGATTCTGGCTATTACAAATAAAGCTGCTATGAACATGGCTGTGCAAAAGCCTTTATTGAATGATGGGGCATAACCTTGTCAGGCCACAGAGGAAGATGATGCAGCCATCCTTGAGAAGACCTGATAGGCTAAGGTGAGCTAGAAGGGGAGGAGGTCCTCCCTATCAGGGAACTAGGGCATAGGAGGAGAAGAGGGAGGGTGGGTGTTACTGGGAGGAGACGAGGGAGCAGGCTGCAGTGGGGATACAAAGTGAATAAATTTTAGTAAATAAATATATAAATAAAACTAAATAAAAAGACATAATATATATAAAAAGAAGAGGCATGTCAGAGTGGGCACATCACCATGGAAACCTGACAGGGCAGCAGTTTTCTCAAGCCACATTCCCTAGGCTAGCCCAAGATTTATCCCATACGCTTCACGGGAAAGCTCCTGTTCAAACAGCCTGTTTGTTCTTCAATTGTAATCATTGAGTTTAGGCAAAGCACTTGTTACAGGAAATAACAGATAGGAAGAAATGCATAAAGAGCCTTCAAAATTATGACAAGGTTAGCAGCCTTCAGATTATATCTTTGGGTAGACATGAGGAAATATTAATACGCAATTATCCCATCACCAGGATCAGTACAAGATTATTCCTCTGCATGCATTGTTTTCTGCTGTCTGCCAACTATTATTTGTGTGAGAAAACCAAATTTGCAACAAAGCATATAATGTTGTATTATTTTCAGCTTTAAATGCTCTTGGTTGGTGCAGATAAAGGAAATTATTTCCACCTGAGATGACATTTGCAGATGCAGGGCAGGAAACACACAGGAATGTGTGTGAATGTAGAAAACCTCTTTTCCAAGAACAGTCCCACTTGGTGCTTTATTTTCTACAGTGAAGTCCTAAAAGAATAGTTCTGAGCTTTATCATTTCAGGGCAAATGTCTCAGGATATGGACATGTCTCTCCAATGAAGTTGGAGGGTTAAAATGTATGTTCCTTGCTTTAATTCTATTGCTTAGTAACTTTTCAAGAGGACACTGACATGAAAACAGAAACCCATAAACAAATAAATCTATTGTTACAGCACTTAAAAAAATAAAAATAATGCAAAATTGTTGGAAGGAGAATTAGGGATGTCTGTCTGAATACTGTGACATTGCTCCATTTCAAAGTATTTTCAGGGACTGGAGAGATAGCTCGGCAGTTAACAGAGCTTGCTGTTCTTGGAGAGAATCCAAGTTCATGTCCTAAAACCTATGCCAGGCAACTCACAACCACAGGTTCCTCCGTTTCAGGAGATGTGTCACCCTCTTCTGGTTTTCATAGGTACCCACAGACTTGGGGCATTCACTTACACAGACAAGCACATATGCATAAATCAAATAATTTAAAATGTTTTCAAATAATGGGGGGGGGATTTTTCAATGGCTGAAGGCTGAAAACTCAGCATTTTAAAATTTCATGCATGATTTCAACTGAATTGTATAAAAACATGTGGTTTTTAAATCATACTGAAAAGGAAATCTGTGAAAACGATCGATGAATATGATACAGTCAGAGGTCTTCACTTTCTACATGTGTTTCATCTGTATTAAAATAAAAACATGTTTATTTCCATAATTGTAAGATATTATTTAAACCTTTAAATCAAATTATATAGATTTACAAATTAAAAGATAGGATGAACATTCACCAGCAAGATGGCTCAGTAGCAAGGGTATTTGCCAACAAATCAGAGTTCAATCCCTAGAATCCACAAGGTAGAAGATCAGGTCAGAGTCCTGCAAGTTATCTCTGACCGCTCATGTACACTGTGGCATGCCAATTAAGTAAATAAATTTTAGCAGTTAGATGAAAACCATCAAAACTCTCATGAATATCTGCATTCATCTAAGACACTCATCTTCTGTTATCCACTAAGGAGAGGTCCTAGAACCCATGTAGATACCAAAATTCAAAACTGCTCAGTTCATCTTAGATAAAATGCCAAAGTATTTGTGCATAACCTAAAGATATGTTCCTGGTAAACTTTAAATATATCTATATCACATATAATTAATTAAAACAATGTAAATAGTTCTTGAACAGTAGGTGCATTTCTTTCTATCTCCCCCTTCTTCCATAAGATTCCCTGCACTCTGCTCATAGTTTGGGTGTGAGTCTCAGTATCTTCTTTGATACCCTGGTGGATAGTCTTTCAGAGGTCCTCTGTGGAAGGCCCCTGTCCTATTCCCTGTCTTCTCTTACTTCTGATGTCTATCCTGTTTGCCCTTCTAAATGAGGTTTCAGACTTTTCCCTAGGGCCCTCCTTGTTATTTAGCTTTTTTAGACTATATATTTTAGTATGTTTATCCTATATTATATGGCCACAATCCACTTATAAGTGAGTATATACTATGGGTGTTTTTCTGTTTCTGGGTTACCTTACTCAGGATGATCGTTTTTAGATCCATCCATTTGCCTGCAAATTTCATGAGTTCCTTGTTTGTAACTGCTGATTAGTATTCCTTTGTGTAAATGTACCATGTAGGGAAGCTTATGGAAGAAGGGGGAGACAGAGAGACCTGGAGGGGAGAGGAGCTCCACAAGGAGAGCAACAGAGCCAAAATACGTGAGCCTAACAGAGACCAAAACTTCAAGCAAGGACCATGCATGGAGAGGACCTAGACCCTTTGTTCAAAGGAAGCCCATTGGCTGTTCAGTTTCTAAGTGGGCTCCCTAGTAATCGAGCAGGGGTTGTTTCTGACATGAACTCAGTGCCTGATTTTTAACCTTGCCACCTCCCCACGAGGGGTGCAACCTGGCTAGGTCACAAAGGAAGATGATGCAGCCAGCCCTGATGAGACCTGATAAGCAAGGGTCAGACAGAAAGGGGAGGAGGTCCCTCCTTATTAGTGGACTAGGCGAGGGGCATAGGGGGAGAACAGGGAGGGTGGGTGTGAAGAGATGATGGGGTCTACAGCCAGGATACAAAGTGAATAAATTGTAATAAATAATAATAAATAAATTAATTAATTAAAAACAAAAAATAGATGGTACACTCTATTGCTTTGGAAATAATGGATACAAGGAAAGATATACAATACACATATGAATACAATACACATATACTGTCAAATGGCTATGTGTGCCAAACTCAGTTGGAGGTGACTGATTTGGTACATATGGGATTCATATATAGAGGGATAACTAATTTATTACTAACATGTGGCATGGTTGGGAAGCTCCTGAGATGTCTGTTCTATTCCATACTGTTAAATGCTTTGAGCTACATCTCTCCAATTGAGGTGTACAAGATGAGGACATACAACTTGCATTCAAAATCTGTAGTAATCAATAAAGGAAGCAAATATATTTCTTTGCAGAAATAATTCCACCTGCTACACAGAACAGGTACGTGTAAAGCTTGGCAAACATGATCATCAGCAAGGCAGACACTAGATATGATGGTAAAAGAAGTTGAGATGAATGGTGTTTATCATATTTTGAATAAAGAATTAACCAGTTGAAGTCTGCAAGCCTCTTAATGAAGATTACACTGTAATTCACTGAAAGGAAACAAGAAGGAACAAAAGGCAGTTTAAAATAGAAGAAAAAGAAAAAAAACCAAAAAGCCGGAGAAAGACAGTAGGTAATTTCGGTATAGATTTTACTGCAGGTTGCTGCTTTCAATGATTTAGGTATGAAATGACATTCAGTGATCAAGCTTTGAGACATAGTTATCTTCATCTGATGAAGACAGGTGCACCCCTCAACTGCTTTATCCTGACGGGAAGCACATGCTCACTAGGTTCTTCCTCCCTGGTGAGCACCGCACCCAGTCTTTAAAAAGCATGATGCTGAGTACCCACAACAACATTTCAGTCAGATCCAGGTAAGGTAATACCATTTTGCAGAATTTCAAGCCAAGCTTCAAAAATCATAAACTTCGGTGTTAAGTTTTTTTCTAATTCAGTCATATGGATGAACAATCATCTCTCCTGCATAGCATTCCTTCAAAATAACTTTTGATTTTGTTTGTTGAAGAACTGTCACCTTATTCTTTAACCTTATGGTCATATCCATTGGCTGTGGTGGCCTAGGCTGCGTTTCATAGGTCATGTATATGCATTCCCTGTATAAGACTTCAGAGAATCACAAGAAAACCACAAGGCTGGTTCCTCAACAACCCTCAATCAAGAAATTCATAAATGTGATCATGACTGAGTGGGGGTATTCACTGAACAACCTAGACATACTTGTTTTGACAAAGTTACAAGGATGTGGTAGGCACACTTTGGACACATCACCGGGCTCTTTCCCTGTGTGACGTATTTCATTTGACCTCTGTTCTTTCCTCCCTCTGTGAGGGGGCATTACATCTGCACCTAAACAACTTTCTGTATTTTTCCTGCTGTATATGGTTTTGGTTTTATCTTTTTCCTGCTGTATATGGTTTTGGTTTTATCATCTAACTTAGAGTATCTGTTGGCATAGCAAACCATAGGGTCATGTAGAGAAATTAAAAACACGTGAACGTGGGGTCAGGAAGCCTGTTCTATTCACCAGCTTTCTGTTATTCATTTTCAAATTGCTTCAGAATTGTGGTAGTTAAAAAAAATCTTGGAGAAAACAAGTAACAGGACAGAAGCCTACCACAGAGGGCCTCTGAAAGACTCTATCTAGCAGTGTATCAAAGCAGATGCTGAGACTCATAACCAAACCTTCGGCAGAGTTCAGGGAATCATATGAAAGAAGGGGGAGATAGCAAGACCTGGAGAGGACAGGAGCTCCACAAGGACTAAATATATCTGGGCACAGGGGTCTTTTCTGATACTGACACTCCACCAAGGACCATGTATGGATATAACCTAGAACCTCTGCTCAGATGTAGCCCATGGTAGCTCAGTATCTAAGAGGGTACCCTAGTAAGGGGAACAGGGACTATTTCTGACATGAACTCAATGGCTGGCTCTTTGACTCCCTCCCCCCTAGGGAGGAGCAGCCATGCTAGGCCATAAAGGGGGACTTTGCAGCCAGTCCTGAAATTGCCTGGTAAACCAGGGTCAGATGAAAGGGAGGAGGTCCTTTCATCCGTGGACTTGGAAAGGGGCAGGGAGGAGATGAGGGAGAGACGGTGAGATTAGGAGGGAACGAGGGAGTGGGCTACTGCTTGGATACAAAGTTAACAAAATGTAACTAATATTAAAAAAAACTATAATAAAAATATATTAAATATATTAAAAATATAATAAAAATATCTTGTTATATGAGAAAATTCTATATTTCAAGATGATAAATTTTGTTCTTAGATACAAATGCTAAGTGCTGTGTCGTCAGTAACTCTTAGCTGAAATGTTTGGACAAGAACTACTTCAAATTTGAAAATCAGAAATCTCAAGCCCTTGAAATCTAAGACTCTCTGAGTGCCAGGCCTGCTTCTGGACTATTAAATGATCAACGTTCAATCTACATTAAACAACAGATTAGTACAGTTTTTATAATGTTTAAAGTAGCAAGCTGTTGATAAAAACAATGCACACTCAAGGAATTTAAAAATAGTTTTCTCTGGTTGAATCTTCCATCATTTGTTTGTTATCTATTAAACTCAAAAATATATTATCTATCAGATTAAATTTTTTCATGCTCCAAAAGAGTAGGTATGAAGAGAGAACTGGGACGGCAGCAATCATACTAAAAAGCATCTCAATAAAGATTTGCTTTCACTATATAAATAAAGCATAATATGGCATATATGTAAAATATTTACTCTGAAGAAATATTTACTATGAAGTTAAATATAATAACAAATCCAAGTTAAATTTATTCATATTACACTCCTGCCTGAAATATTAATTTCTCACTATACACATAACTTTATAATATGTACACTGCTTCAAAGTTTTTATTAATTTTTTTAATTTAATTTAATTTAAAAAATACGTTTAAAACCTGGGAAAATATCAAGGAAATGAAATGGTGTGCAGAAATACCAGTCTGCCCAAAGTACTTCCTACAGTTGACCTCTTTATTGTCCCAGTAATGCTGCAATGTGTTGACGTCAAACAGCTACCATTTTAGAAGAAAAAGGTGAAATAAATGACAACATGAAGGAAAAGAGAAACTCCCATTGTGTCACTACAGTCAGCTAAAAGAAACTTTCTTCATTTCAATCTGATAAAGCTGATTTTAAAAATAAAGTATATTTAAAGCTAAATATATAACTATTCTGTGAAACTAATTATACTTTCCCGTAACTATTGTCTCACAAGTTGCATAATTATAACGTTATACATTTTTGAAACTCTAATATACAAAGCAAATGTATTCAATAAGGTTACAAAAAAAAAAAGTAGTCACCCAGCTTTTCTCTAGTCAATAATTAAGCAGAAGCAAGCAAACAGCAAAAGCTTTCCTGTGTCTATTTATAAGCCGCTCACCTGGTTAGCAATCTGCCGAGCGAGAATATCCATCCTTGATCCTGATTCTGATATCAGTTTAGCCGCGTAGATTACATCAGTGGTATGCTTTAGTGGCCCTTTCCCCCTAAAAATAAATAATACATGTTAGCTTTACTGGTGCATATAGAAGTAGATATGATTTAATGAATATATATACATATATATAAATACATAGTTTATCTATTTTTATTATTGTCATTTTAGTGTGTGTGTGTGTGTGTGTGTGTGTGTGTGTGTGTGTGTGTGTGTAGGTGTCTACAGAGACCAAAAGAGGGTGTTGGCTCCCCTGGATCTGAAGTTATAGGGTGGTGTTAGCTCCCCTACATGAGATCTGAAAACTGAATTTAGATCCTCTATAAGAATGCAAACACTCACTAACAACTGAGCCACTTCTCCAGCGCCAATAGATAGATATTTACACTCACATAATTAACAGATTTATAACCCAGATCAATAGCAATTATTCTTATGTACTTTGTTTGCTCTTGGATATACTCAAAATATATTTAATTATAGTCTGAAAAGGAAAAACACCTATGGTATCAAAATTTAGACAATAATCCAAAGAAGATGAATAACATTGGACTTTATTCCCTGTTTTGTTTTATTATAATAAGACTCAGTTTAGATCTATCTTGGTGGACCCAGGTATCTGATGCAAGTATGATTTATACTCAAGACATATGAATTCAACCTTGCAATTTGAGAAGTCGGGCTGCTTATTATTTTTCTCTTTTAATCGATCTCATGCATTTTAAAAGTTTTTATTGATTTTTGTGTGAATTTCACACCATGCATCCCAGGCCTACTCATCTCTCCATATCCACTCTCTGCCCTTGCAACTGCCCCCAAAAGAAAACAAACAAAAAAAATTAAAAAAAAAGAAAAGAATCTTATCATGGAAGCTGTGGTGTATCACACATTGTGCCCTTATGCCTTATCAACTTTACTTGAAATTTTCCTTGCAATGAGTCACTGGTCTGGCTCAAGACCTCGGGCTTCTGCTACACCATCAATACTGGATCCTCACAGGGATTCCACTGGGACGTTCTGTGGTTGCCCTGTGTCATGGAGAACCTGCAGCTTTGGATCTTCAGGACTATCACCATCATAAACAAACACTACAGCACTTTACAGATGGGGTCGGTCAGGGCCACCAGGGCCACCAGGGCCAGCTCTCCAGCTTTGCCCAGATGAGGGGCAGAGGCAGCTCATCTTGTACATATTTTTTTCTGTCATGCTTCCTGTCTTTTGCTCTCAGCTGTGTACTGACGAGTTCTTCATGTCATACACTGGGCGTGAGAGGAACTGGGACAGAGGAGGAGAATGTGGTGCCAAACTCAGAGCATCCCAGGAAGTGAGTGGGTCCTGAGAACATCATCTGGGCATTAGCACCTGTATGTGCAAATACAGGTTTACTGTTCCTCTCATTTTTCCCTAAATCTACATTTTTTTTTTGCACTTACATAGTTTCCTGCCCCCCACCCCCAGGGTAAGGTAAAACAAACAAACAAAAATGACAGTATTATGTCACAGTTTTACTACAAACCTACATTCACATCATTTTGGACTGTTTCCTACAGAAGAGCAAAAAGACGAAACAGCAAAGAAACACTCAGTCCCGTGTGTCTTCAGTCTGTGCCCCCTTATCTGCAGGGATAGGGGTAGCATTCAACACAGAGACTTTCTAAGGATTACTTGAGTTTATTTCTCCAACATTCCCTAAATAATTCCTTAAGGAAACTACAGATTTGAAAATAAAACATGTTACAACTTTAAGATAAATATGGCTCCTGACACAATTGTATAAAAATAAGATCACTGTCATGATCTCACATGGTAAGAAGATAAGAATGGTATGCCCATCTTACATTTCTGCAAGGCTCCATTCATTTCTTTTGTGAGTGGTGAACTTGGTGCAAAAGAAGGAGAACAGATACTTGTGTGTGCATATCATGCTAAAACGAATCAGGTATCTTCGAATTTCTATCTCTTTATTAGTCACGTAAGCAGTGTACACCTGTGCTAAGATTTTAAAAGACGTGCTTTTTCTATATCCCATTACCTGAAAGATAGAGGAAAGGTTTCCTGAGCAATGGTGGCTGTCTTATTCCCTCCGATATCCCGCCCTTCACAGAGCACCAGGAAACTGGCTCCCAAGGGCTGACCTTTAAATGCTGATCCTTGTCCCTCGAAGAAAATGAGCACTTAAGGTGCAATTAAGAAGAGTGATTAGTCTGTGATGGTTTATAAGGAGGGAGGGGAGAGTAATGAGCAATGTGAGAGTAACAGTGAGAGAGGGAGGGCAAGAAGGGGACGGTTTTGATTATACAAATCAAAATGCAGATAGGTGGGGAGGGAGAGTCTTTGTCTGTGTCTTAGCTATAACTTAGCTTTAATGTGATGATAGAAACAGAAGGGCAAAGTACGCCGGATACTAGAGAAATGGATTTACTAACTCACACGACATTCTGGCTAGTTTTGTGTCAACATGTCACAAACTCGGGTCTTTTGAGAAGAGGTAACTCCAGTTGAGAAAACACTTCTATCAAATTGTCCGGTAGGCAAGTCTATAGGGCACGTTCTTGGTCGATGTTTGGAAGAGAAGGCCCAGCCTCTGTAGCTATCATTCCCAGTAAGGTGTTTTGAGCTTGTGTAAGAGAGCAAACTGAGCAAGCTGCAGAAGCCAGTCAGTGAGCAGCATTCCTCCGTGGTCTACATTTCAGCTCCCACCTCCGACCTCCTCCTCGCTGTGCTCCTACCTTGGCTTCACTCAATCTGAAACTGGGAAGGAAGCCAAATACCTTTTTTTTTCCTCTCTCTCTCTAGGTTGTTTTGGATTATAGACTTTTTCAAAGAGATTAAAAAAACAAATTGATTCCCTAAGAATAGTTTATGTTGTGATTTAAAAAAAAAAAAAAGAGCAAATTCATACAAAGTTAAGCAACCCAAGACTCCTGCACCTGTAAGGTGAACACCACAGCGCATGTCCGCTATGTACATACCCCAAAGCCCGATCAGTTCATCTTTTCTGTAGTTCCTTTAGAAACTATTATAAGCAAGATTTCTTCTAAAAAACGAGCAAGGAAAACTTTAAAAATATCAGTGCAAGTAACACAACGAAAATCTTGCCTCAGAAATGGTTATCCCCACACCCCTGAACTGCTGACATAGGTTTCTTAGAAACTTAAAAAAAAAAAAAATCAACATTCATTGTTACAATATTTGAATTGCTCTTATCAAATTTGCTTTGTGCATCAGGGAAGACTAGAAGTTATGTACACGGTTATGTTCAAGAAAGGAATTGCATTTCATTATCTCGATGCCTCTCCAGAGGAAGTCAAACTTAAATAAAGCTGTCTAAGCTCCCAAAAGACAATGCATCAATTTTCAAGGTCTTAAACAATGGACAAAGGTTGTTTCTAAGGAGAGCAGCCAAGGCTCTTGTAGCTTAAACAATACACAAAGAGTTATATCTACAGAGTACATCTAATGGATCCTTATTTGCAAAATAAGATATGTTCCTGTATGAAAACCTTGGGCTAATAAAGGAGAAATTACTTCTAGCTCCAAATATACCCCTTGCTATGAGACCATGATCTTAAAAGTCACAGTATATTTTGGTACCTTCAAGTAATGATAATACATGATGACAGACCACAATTACTTCCTTTCCCTCATTCTTAATTAGATGTATTGCCTGGCAAGCTTCCATCTGAGTGCCAAAGAAAATACACATTTTACAAATGATTCCTTATCATGCCAAGCTGCCAGACCAAGCTACAATTACTGAAACTATGACAAATTTCTAGCATTCTCAGCCTGAAACGTGCTATGTAATCAACGCTTTTCAAATTGGGAGATGCATTCAGAGCTTGTCTGCAGCCTTCATCTTCATAATGGATCCTTCCGATTTCTTGTCAGCAAATTGTGCCTTAAATCACAAAGTTAGGCCCTATTGAGAAAGACACCCAAGGGAAGAGTAGGGAGAAAGTGAAATAGCTGTATATATTTAAAGAATCCAGAGGCCGGAAAAATTTTTTAATACAAAGTGATCAAAATAATTATCTATAAACCAACATGGAAAGCATTGAGAAAGAGAGCTCCCTAATGACTGACTATGTGAGATTATTCTTGCTTTGTTTCCCTACACCACGTGTATATTTAAGGGACGTCTTGTACACAATTCATCTGTCAAAATTTGTGCAGCATGAAGACCTCAGTATGAGTTAGCAGAACTAACATAACTCGACCTATATCAATCCCAGCATTCCTTTGAACAAAAGGAGAAGTGGATACAGGAAAACCCAGGGACAAGCTAGCATGTAGCCAATGTTAGAGAACAAAAGAGGCCATGTCTCAAAAAAGGTGGAAGGTGAAGTCTGACACCAGCCTTGTAACCATTCGTGTGCTGTGGCGTATGACTGCCTGCATTCACATACATGAACAGTCTCTCTCTCTCATCAATAACAAAACAGCAGTGGAAACCCTAGATGAATTATTCACACAGATAGGTGACAGGAGTTTTTTCTGAAGTAAGTCTAGTCTCTTCTTCATAAACAAACACAGTGTTGAATAGGAAAAATGATCGTTGTCATGCACAAAACAGAATCTTTATAATTTCTGTTCTTAATAATTGACTCTCCCTGTCTGTTATTGCAATTACAAAAAGAAAAAAAAGAAATAGATATGGCTTTGTGCCTAGGCTGAACAATATGTTTTACATTTTCAGCTGTATTGGCTGAAGGGCCATGATTCTTTTTTTGTTAATTTATTTTTTTTATAATTTATTCACTTTACATCCTGATTGTAGCCCGCTTCCTTGTCTTCTCCTGTTCCCACCCTCCCTCCCTCTTACCTCCTATTCCCCTTCCCTATTTCTCAAAAATGGGGAGCCCTCATTCCCTACCATCTGATCCCAGCCTATCAAGTTTCATCAGGACTGCCTGCATCTTCTTACTCTGTGGCCTGGCAATGCCCCTCCCACACACATACACACTTAGGGGGAAGTGATCAAAGAGCGGGCAACAGAGTCCATGTCAGAGACAGCCCTTACTACAACTTTTACTAGGAAACCCACATGAAGATTGATCTGCCTATTGGCTATATCTGAGCAGGGGATCTAGGTCCTCTTCATGCATGGTCTTTGGTTGGAGCATCAGTCTCTACAGGCCCCCATGGGCCCTAATTTGTTGACTTTGTTGTTCTCCTTGTGGAGCTCCTGTCCCTTCCAGGTCTTTCTATCTCCCCTTCTTTCATAAGATTCCCTGCACTCTGCCCAAAGTTTGGCTATGACTCTCAGCATCTCCTTTGATACTGTGCTGGGTTGAGTCTTTCAGAGGTCCTCTTGGATGGTTCTTGTCCTGTTCCCTGTCTTCTCCTACTTCTTATGTCTGTCCTGTTTGCCCTTCTGAGTACTGAGTAAGACAAACCAAGTAATCCAATTAAAAAATGGGATATAGAACTAAACAGAGAATTCTCAACAGAGGAATATTGCATGGCAGAGAAACACTTAAATGTTCAACATCCATAGTCATCCAAGAAATGCAAGACAAAACAACTCTGAGATTCTATTTTACACCCATCAGAATGGGTAATATCAAAAATTCAAGGGACAACACAAGCTGGAAAGGATGTGGAGAAAGGGGAACACTCCTCCATTGATGGTGGGAATGTAAACTTGTACAACCATTTTGGAAATCAATATGGTGTTTTCTCAGAAAATTAGAATAGTGCTACCTCAAGATCCAGTTATACCATTCCTGGGCATATATCCAAAAAAGAAAAAAAATGCTCAATCATACAACAAGGACATTTGCTCAGCTATGTTTATAGCAGCTTTATTAATAATAGCCAGAAGCTGGAAACAACCTAGATGTCCCTCAACTGAAGAATAGATACAGAAATTGTGGTACATTTACACAGTGGAATACTTCTCAACGATTAAAAACAAGGAAATCATAACATTTGCAGGCAAATGGATGGAATTAGGAAAGATCATCCTGAATGAGGTAACCCAGAAGCAGAAAGATACACATGGTATATACTCACTTATAACTGGATATTAGTCATATAATATAGGATAAACATACTACAATCTATAGCCCTAAAGAAGCTAAACAAGAAGGAGAACCCTAACAAAGAGGCTTAATCCTCATTCAGAAGACCATAGTTCTTTGATTTCTTTCTTTTCTTTTTTTTTTTCCTGTCTATTAATGGCATCCAAAATTTCAAAAAGTATTGTTTTTGTTGTTGTTGTGTTGGGTGTTGGTAAACTGATAAAATTCATAGGAATGAATAATTACTCTAAGGTACCATCGTTGTTTTGTTATTAGTGTTAGTGTATATGAAAGGGGAAGAAGGACACATGTACACGCACATAAAAACAGACGGGGCCTCAGGCTGTAGAGACTCCATTACTAAAATCCACCAAGTTTTTATAAAATCAAGATACAGATAAATCTCTTCAGCACCTTCAATTCCCCAATTTCTCTTCAACTCTTAGTGTTATACCAAATCCTAGAAAATATGTGACACCACAAAGCTGGCGGTCAGGAAAATAAAATAAAATAAATAAAAATAAATAAACATTTAGGGTAAGGGGCAAAACTAGAATTAAACGAAAGCAATTCTTTAACAAAGTCTATTTTTAAATTGTGAAAGAAACAGAGGTCATTCAGATAGAGAAGTAACTAGATATTTTCCTTATGCAAAATAAATTTCTCTAGATTTCCTTAAGGGGAAAAAATGTTAAATTTGTACAGAAAATACCTTGAATAACCCCATGGTTATCATGTTCTACAGGTATCATATTGCTTAAGGTTTCATTTAGTTTTTACAGGCAGTACTGCTGGATGGGCTGTGAAGGCTTCCTATGGCAATAACTTATAATGTATTTATTTGTATTCATGTTTTAAGTACTTCTGTAACCACATACTGTGCATGTTCTGTGGTTGGGCACGCCCATTCGGCTCCCAAAGTTCATTACAGAGAATAGTATCTTAGTAGTTCAAGGTTTCTCCACTATTCTCCAAAGCGTATAAATACAGTTAAGCTTGATCTGCGTGACGAGGCTCACAAGCCATTAGTAACTTTGGGATGTGTCCCAGGGTAACACCCTGGGTGTTTTCCACACATGCACCAGAATCCCACTGGAAATCTTGATGGAATATTTTAGGTATCGTGAAGGAAAACCCCAAATTAGAGGTTACCATGCAATGTTTCAGGAGGGTCCTCTTAAAACCACGTTATCCAACCATATGCAGCAACCTCAAGCCTAATGGAATACGTAACTTCTTGTTTCCCCCCCCCACCCCGCTTTATTTTTCCTTTTCTTCTTTATTTTCTGTCTGGTTGGTTTAGTTTGTTTTTTTTTTTTCTTTTTTAATTTTTTATTTAACTTTTATTAATTACACTTTATTCATTTTGTATCCCCCCATAAGCCCCTCCCTCCTCCCCTCCCAGTCCCACCCTCCCCCCCTTTCTGCATGCATGCCCCTCCCCAAGTCCACTGATAGGGGAGGTCCTCCTCTCCTTCTTTCTGATCTTAGTCTATTAGTTCTCATCAGAAGTGGCTGCCTTGTCAGGGTTCTAGGTTATCCCAATTTATTCTTCGAGACTCATGGGAGATGAAAGTGCCTTTCCATAACACACCTAGAAACGATACCCACTGCACACTGGAAGGGCTCACTCAGAAATAGTGTTATAGTTGGAAATACTTTTTAAAATGCACTTTAAAGCACCTTGTTACTGAAGCTGTGAAATACAGGATAGAGTGGCTTCTCAGTGGTGGTTCTTCAGGCTAGTGAGAGGTAAGAATTAATAAGGAAAATTTTCTGTGCTTTCCCTAACATAAAGAGAAGATATGCCACCATGCCTCCCACACTTCCTTCAAAGTACTGTAAGTCATTATTCATGGACATCCTTTCAGATAAAAGAAAATCTGTGCTCAGCTCTAACACTTGAAAACAGGTCTTTTCTCACCTCTATACCTTACTCTCTGAGTGTGCACATTAATCAAAGCCAGTGTACTGTACATACATACAATCATGCACTCTGATAGGGAGACTCTGTTTTTCCTCATGACAGTGAACACAACATTAATCATGTACAAACTCTTTTATAGAGTCTGAGCATTTTTTCCAGCTTCACTTAAACTATTGTGATAAACAGGCTGATTCTTCTTTTTTGATATCAGAACAAGTTTTACTGTCTCAGAAAATAATTATTTTTCAGTTTAGGAAAATAATATAACTTAGGCATTATTATTTAGCTTCTTATCTTCTCAAAACCTACCAAATGACTTCTAGTCACTATATGGTGTTATGCTTAGATTTAGATGAGGAAAGAAAGATGCAAAGGGCCACTGGCTTCGTCAAGAACTATTACAATTAATAGAGGGTTTCATGGTTGATTCAAGGATCTGATGGATTTCCAGAGCCACTCCTTACTGATAGGCTCAGAAACACCAGCTGATCTTTTCTGCAGTCTCTCTACCCCTAGTCTCTCAGCCAAAGTGATAGCTTTAGTAAATTTGGTGCACTGTAGATATGCTATTAGCAAATGAGTTATTAAGATTGAGTATAACTTAAGGCATGGTTTTATGCACCTTCTTTTTATGGGCTTCTGTCACTACTGCGGCATTCAAGAAAGTTATATACTTTATCGAGTTATTATAAGGTGACTCAGAGTTAATTCTAAGGTGTAGAATTCGTTGGTGTGTATGTGTGTGCACAGGTATGTGTGTGAGTTCTTGTCCAGTTGTCAATATTGGGTGTCCTTCTCAATCATTCTTCACATAATATTTTGAGACCAGTCTCTTAATAAATTTCAAAGCCATCAATTTTGATAAGCTAGCTAACTAGTACCACCAAGTACACAAGAATCTTCTGACTCCATGGCCCAGCACATGAACAACAGCTATGTGTCTAGGGATTAGACACTCATCCACATGAGTGCATGACCAGAACTTTGCTTAAGGCATCTCCACAGCTCCTAAAGGTCATGATTAAAAGGATGAAATTGTTACTGTAATTCAGATACTTTGTTATATCTTTTATTACTATATGTTTAGCCTTTTTTTTCAGGACCAATGTGTAGCTATTTATTTAATATAATGTAAGAAAACATACAATTTGAGGGGAGGTGGCTGTAGTGAGCCTTATTGATGGTATTCAAAAAAAGCAGGGTTCCCTAAGTCCCTCCCCTTCTTCTTGTGAAATGGGATGGAAACTATGAGGGGAGGTGATAAATGTTGGGGGTTAACTTGGGACAGAGAGGTAGCTGAGGGCACCTCTCTTCCTCTCAGATAATTGCTTGGGTGAGCATTCCATGGACTCTTATTCCATGGAGGCCATGTAGCCTATGCAACCTGTTGCTGTCACTGTATTTGTTGTCATACCAGGAAATGAGCTTTACAAGTTGTCATTGAAAGCAATTCCACCCTAATCATCAAAGATAAAGAAAGAGGCTCAACCTTAAAGTTATAAGACAACCTAGTATTCACTGTATCCCAAGATTCCTTTGGGTGGACCCTCTGATGCCTGCTCCACCACCTTTTTGATGCCATCATACTTGGCAGCTTTCACCAGGTTGCATGCCAGACCCACAATGGACAAATTTAGAGTAGCAAGAACTGGTAGCTCATGTCAGTGAGCTTTCCAGTTAAGTTCTAGTATGACCTTACCAACAGCCTTAGCAGCATCAGTAGATGCAAAGGCAGCCTCCCGACTGTCATGTCGCCTTCTGTTCCTCTGGGTTCCAAAGACAGATGTACCTTTTTGAGAAGTGCCAGCCTCACCCTGCGATACAACAGTGAAGGCAGGAATAAACAGATTTCATTGTATTGGGACCATGGTTACCAGACAGATCTTCCTTCAATTATGGCAAAGTGAATATTGCTGCCATTAATAATCCCTTCATTGACCTCCTCTACATGGTTTACAGGTTCTGGTATGATTCTACCCACAGCAAGTTTCACAGCATAGTCAAAGCTGAGACCTGGAAAAGTGACACCAAAGGGAAGGCCATCTCCAGAAACAAGATCCCACCAGTATCAAATGGGGTGATGTTGGTGCCTAGCATGTTGTGGAATTTACTGTTGTCTTCACCAACATGATGATGGGTGTGGCCAACTTGAAGGGTGAAGTCAAAAGGGTCACTATCTTTGCGCTTTCTGCTGATGACTCCATTTTTTATGATCTGTGTGAATCATGAGAAGAATGGGAATTTATTCAAGATTTTCAGCAATACTTCTTTACCAACAACTGCTTAGCCTCCTCCTTTTCATCCCTCTCTCCCTTCCATCCCCTTCTATGCCCTTTCCTGACTCCTTTACTCCCTTCTTCCATCTCTTTCATTGCTTCTCTTCTTTATTTCAAGATGAGGCTCACTGTTATGATTCTGCATGTGCCACAGATAAAGATGTTGGGCCACAGGGGTACCCAGAACAACCATCATTTTGCTCTTGGGGTTTTATTTCATTCAGGTTACTCTTTCTGAAAATTGGTCTTAGAGTTGTGCCAACATTCTTTTGAAAATTTGATGGGCTGTGAGCATTCGAAAGTCAATTGAGATGATTGCTCTTATCTATTGCCCGAAACCGTTTTTTTCTAAAACCAGGAGTTGTACTTTGAAAATATGTACTGTGTCATAAAACATCAATCTCAATGAAGCGGGGTCATTTAAAAGAAACAAACAGGAAATGTTAGGAATGATACTCTGAGTAAACTAGGAATCTCTTTGACTTCTTTGGCGGGAAATTCATAGGGCTTATATCAGTAGCTTACTCTCTGGTATGAAATAAGTCTCTCATTCTAATAGGTAAAGTTGACATTTTCCCAAAATCTGAAATTATGACTTTTGCAGTACTGTATTCAGCTCCATAATTTTCTTATGCTAGCAGCCTACATCTCAAAGTGTTCCTTCTTCCCAATGAAGTTTAGTTCCAGGAGAGTAAAACATTATTGATTTTATCTAAGCTATGCTCCTGGGGCCTTTACACAGCCTTTACATAGTACAGGAAAGAATGAGTGACACATTACCTTTATATTTTACAGGTATCTCCACTGTGACAGTATATCATAAAACACATAAATAAATTACAAAGGGATCAAGCTGGGTGTTATTGTTCATACCTTTAACATCAGCACTCTGGAGGCAGAGGCAGGCAAATATCTAGGAGTTCAAGGCCACCCTGCTCTACATATCAAGTTCCAGGAGAGTCAAGGCTACATAGTGTGACTCCGTCTCAAGAAAACCAAGAAACATCTAACCAACCAACCAATGAACCAAGCAAACAAACAAAGGAATCAAAAAACAACCCTCCAAAAATGAACGAATCAAGTAATGATGAACAATATTTTAAATATCTCACTAATGACAACATCCCCAAACCATCAGTATTCCCTTATGAGAGACATAAAGTTGGTATTAAGGATGCAATCCTTATTTTAGGCTGTCTCTTTGGCAGTAGATTTTAATGATATGTTTCTCTGCATTTTTTTTTTAGATTATTATTCATTCATTTTCTGACTGGTTGCCATCTACTTCTAGAAATACAGAAGCTGTCAATATTTAAATCATGAGTTGGACTTTCAATTATCCACAACCCATGGTTTCTTTAAAAAAAAAATCATATAAGTCCCAGTTCATGAAGGCTATCTCGGTGATTCTTTTGCATACGTATGAGCAAATCCCTGAGAAAGAATGTCAGGAGGAAAGACTGATAGGTTCAGGGCTTCAAGTATGTCTAATGGTTGCCTGGCCTCATGCATTCAGCATAATCTCATGGAGACAAGAGTGTGTAGTTGTGGACATTCTTTACCTCTTGGTAAAGAGGAGGGGAAAGGGAATGGAGGAGGGGAAGGGAGGCACTTAGCTGGGTATTTCTTTTGCCCCTCTCTGTTTCAGTTACAACTCTCACCAATTAATCCTCTCCGGAAATTCCCTCAAAGTCACTCCCAGAGGTTTTCCTCGATCTCTGAGGTGATTCTAAACTGAGATAATTGACAATGAGTGATAATTTAGTCAAAATGAGATGATAGCATTGATAAATCCATTTAGCTATATAAGCTATAAAATACATATAAATGTCATTTATGAATAGAATTCTGGTGAGAACAAATATAATGTTTTAGATAATGAAAACAAATAAGCTTTTTAATATTTTCTTTTTCCAGCACAACTCAGTATATCTCTATTTGGGGAAATAATATTTAAACTCACAGCAAAGTGTTTTGTTTTGTTTTGTTTGTTTGTTATTTGGGATTTGTTAGGCCCTTTCTATTACCCAAAGCAGACACAAGAACATGTCCTTTTTCTGAACAGACCTAGCATTTTAGCTGTACATCAGTCTGTAGTTACCACTTTCCACTTGAGAGTTAGTTATAAACAACCATGTTTTAACTTTAAACAACCATGTTTTAACTTGAATTAGACCGAAGCTGGTTAGGTAGAGATCTCCTGAATTTCCTAGATCATTCTGAAAACAGAGACAAAATTAACCATGGATTTCCATATCATATCAAAGTTCTTTCAAAAATATTTGTTTCAGGCAATAAATTAATTTATTCCTATACCCAAACTGGAAATAAGTTTCATGGTTGGGACTTTTATTGAGTATCTTTGGTTCTTTTAGGCAGTGTCAACGAAAAGATAATTAGAATACATACAGAAGGGGTAGAAGAAATAAGAAATAAAACCTGTTATTTCTTTTGAGGTTTTTTTTTTTTGCGAAAGGTCAAATTTTCAAAGGATAATCATCTTTGAATAACTAAAATTATACAACAGATGAATATCCTAAAAATGCTTTTATTCTAATTTTTAATATGCATGAACTCTCAACATTATAATCATCTATAATATATCATTCTCTCATTCTAAATTAGTTCCAAATAGAGACTAGGGGTGATTGTAAGGACATGTTTTTATTGCTCCTCATTTTAAATGCTGACAGGAAGCATTATATAAGTCACAAAACAACCAAAAGCAGTTATTCCTGTGATGCAGTTGCTAAGAATGATTTTAGGGGCTTTTGAGAATGGAAAAGAACTAGGGTACAATGGAGAAATCCAAAGTGAAACCCAGAAAACCTTGTCACAGATATCAGCAATAATAATAGAAATAATAAGGAGAATGCACAGGAAAAAAAGAACAGCTAATTTGTTAAATGCGGCCATTCTTTCATGAAATATGGCAAATACTTGAAGTGTAGGAAAAAGCAGATTCCCTTGAGTTTCCTGAGTGCTGACTTCCACATCCTTTAGATCAGCCTGTTCCCCACACATCATGTCTCCAAAGAACCATCAAATGTAAGTGTTGACTTAATTTTCTTTTCAAATGTCATGTTCACCTTCTGTGCAATGTAAATGGTAACGTGGTGTGTATGTGTGGGGGGAAGTGTTCTGAGTACAGAGAACTGAACAAAAGCAGCAAAGGCAGGTGCCTATCCGACCATTTGGAGATGCATGAGGTCATACCCTTCTATCTGAAGCTATTACTAGAATTTAACTCCCACAGACTAGGTTTCATATTGAATATCTAAAAATTGATGGTTTGGTAATAGCCAACTTTTTTTTTTTTTACTGTAGCTTATCTATTTACTGTGATTAGACAATTCTTGGTTTGCCTCAGAATTTTGCCTCATCTATTGCCAGGAAATAACAGTTCCTCAGCTAAGCCTATGTTAGACAGACTGAATCGTTTTGCCTCACTACAGAGCATCATTTAGTCCATGGCTTTGAAATGTGTGAAAGTTCTATTTAGGGACCTCTGCTGAGTTTTTGCCACATGTAGACCATTTTCAAATCCTTCCCCAAAACAACTATTTCCTCTGCTGCTGCTTCTGTCTGCTTCCTTCCTGGACACATCCTTCCTCCCCCCTCTGCAGATACAGATAGAGTAGATATAGTTTTTCCTTTCCCTTCTTTCCCTTTCCCATCTCCAAGGCTGTCATCCAGTTCACCATATTCCTTTTGACATGTGGCACTACACTGTCTCTCTCCACTCTTGATTCATTCTCTGTAAACTTTTCCTCATCTTCCCTATTACATTCTAGCCTCACACTCCACAGAGTAGATATTGAGGCACATCTTGGTTTCCTTGCGTAGTAAAGAAGGTGTTGACCTTAGATTTCAAAGAAGTTTTAATATTATGCACAATAACAAGTTTTCATTGCAAAGCACTTTACAAACTACAGAACTGCTTTCCACTGGACTATTTGGTAGTCAATGAACATAGCAAACATTGGATAGAGGAGTAGTAGTGAGTGTGAGCTCCCATTCCAGCAAAAATCATTAATATACATAAACTCACAGCTAGATAAAGTTCAAAAAGAAGCAGACTACAGGTCAATTAAACCCAATTTTGCCCTATGTTGATCCTATCATGACTATCAGTTTCTTGTATCTTCCTCAGAGCCAAAAAAATCAATATACTGTACCTCTTCATTTGCTAAGTCATGAAAAATTAAACAAATTACACATTCATAGACCGAATTAGTTCATAATTTAATGTATTATTACTTGTTATTTATATATATGTGGTTCATCACTTGAAGAGTTACTAGATATAAATAAGAGTGAATGGTAGGGGACGGGCTAGAGAGAAAGTTCAGTGATTAAGAGCACTGGCTGCTCTTTCAGAGGACCTCGGTTCCATTTCAAGTATGCACATGGCAGCTACTGGCTGTAACTCCACTTTCCTGGGATCTAACACCCTCATACAGACACATGTAAACAAAACACCAAGAAACATCAAATGAAAATAAATCATTTAAAAAAAAGAATAAATGGTATCTGCTCTTCACAGCCTACAGAGGGGAGATGAAACCATGTCCCAGTGAGAAGATCATTTTGGTCATGACTGTCTTCACTTATATTTTAAGCCCAAGTATGTAGGAGAAAGATAGTTCTCCCATCTGTTTATCTATTCATTATCCATTATATTTCATCATTGTATATTTTCTCTATGGACTAAGATTTTCATTAATCACTTGACTGTTAAGTTCAAAATACTTCGAAGAAGACAATAGAGATAAATGAACACACAGACAAATATAAAAATGTGGTTTTTGAGAGGGAAAAGTATAAGAAGAAATTGGAAGTTCCAAATACAATAAAATACTACTTTGGACAGAAGGCTGGAATAATTATAGGAAACATAACTGTATCAAGTTTCAAATTAATTGAAAACATATGTAGTAGCAATAGTTGGATGAAGATAACAAAAGAAAAGTAACTTGCACATTTCTAAGTACAGTTGGAAATCTGGGCATGGTGGCTCGTTGCTATAATCACAGACTTAGGAAAAGGAGGCATTAGATTCCTCTAAATTTAGGACAGACTAGCAGGACATAGTCTGAGACCACTGGGTTACAGACTGACACCGTGTCTCAGAAACAAAACAAAACAATAATGGGAAAAAAGTCCAGTTGGGGTTTTTCACCACCATACATAAAAAGTATAGAAAAATTAGACAACTTATTTCTTAAATAACTAAACAAAGTGATAATATAGAATATAACTTAGTAAAACCACACAAGTAAATAGATCAAATGGAGGCTAGAGAAATGTGGTGAAGGGTATCGTTGATCTTCCAGAGGACTGGGTTTGATTCCCAGCTTCTTCATGTTAGCTCACAACCCACTGTAACTCCAATTCCAAGGTATCCCCATCCTCTCCTGGCCTCTCTAGTTACCAGGTACACATTTGGTACACGGTTATACATGGAGCCAAAACATCTGTACATATAAAATAAGATTTGAAAAAAATGTAAAAAAAATAAAGTAAACATAAGCCATATTTATAATCACAAGTTTCTGTTTCTGTGTAATTACAGAAAATGATAGCAAAGTGAAGACATGATGGGCAGCGAGGAGGACCTTCCCCAATATCGACTTTCCAGCTTAGTGAGATGCTATCTGTCTGATGATATGGGTTCATAGTGAGAGCAACAAAAATGCTACTTTGGCTTGTACTGACAATTATGTTGACTGTTTCTTTAGCTGAGCAAAAAAATCTACTGAATTCCCAACCTTGATCCGACATCTACCCTTTCACCATCGAAATTTTTTTTTATGGTAAGAGTGAAAGGCTAGATTCAGACATATGATGTGTTTACTTATTAAAACAGCATTATTTTTTCCTGATGAATACATTTTTAGAATTCCAGGAAAGAAAGCAACATTTAACAAACTAAATACAACAACCAAGCAAGAAAAAGACGAACAATTTTTTTTTTTTTTTTTTTGGCATGGCTGTAACTAACACTCTACTCAAATAAGAAAATAGGAGAAAATAAAACCAAACAAACAAACAAAAATAACAACATATGGTGCTGGGGGTCAAAAACATTTGCTGCTTTTGTATAGAACCTAGGTCAGTTCCCAGCACTACTCCATTTCCAAGCCAGCAAACACCCTTTCAGGCTTCCTCCAGCATTAGATACTCAAACTCGCAAAACAAAACCAAGTAAGTCTTTAATAACATCCAACACAAGACTAATATTCAAAGCATTTTAGAGACAAGAACATGACACTGTTTTCTGTTCCCCAAAACTCACCTACACTACAAAGGAAAGTGAAATGAAATTTGAGGGGAAAAATGAGCCATTCTTAGATAATTATAGAGAAGTCACTACTGAATCTAAGTATAAATTGTCCCATGACTAAAATGAGGATCATATGTTCGTCATGTCCATTACACGGAATAATTTAAGAAAGAACATGGAAGTACATAGAATTCCCATTGTGAAAGAATATTATCTACATAAATCTTTGACATGAATTGCAACAAATACTTATGTAATTTGACACCTTTAAGTAAAGGAGACATTCACTTAAATTGATGCTTGCTTGAATGTCATACAAATGTGCTGGAGATAATTTTTATGCATTTGGAGTTGTATTAAGAAAAAATAATTACATAATTATATAACACTCAGTTCAACTCCTGATAGATATATTTTTTCTTTTTTTAATTTATTTTTTTATTATTAGTTACAATTTATTAACTCTGTATCTCAGCTGTATCCTGCTCCCTCATTCCCTCCCAATCCCACTCTCCCTCCCTCATCTCCTCCCTGCCCCTTTCCAAGTCCACTGATTGAGGAGGACCTCCTCCTCTTTCAGATAGATATATTTTTGACCTAATACAGATCTCATATGTACTCATTTCTCTAAAATATTTTCTTTATTTGCATATAAATTATTTTATTATTTTACACAATATATGTAAATTTGCATGCAAATTTATATCTTTAATGATTTTTTTACAACAGAAAGAGAAATATTATTTTAATTAGTTTAGTGTATTAGGAAAACCACTGTATTAGGAGGTTTTAACAAATACAGCTTTACTTTTTAAAATTAAATTTATAAAATTATTTACTTGTGTATTTGTGTATATGTATATGTTTATATGTATGTGGTGGCCAAACATATGTGTGGAGGGCAGAGAAAATTTTATAAGAGTCACTTCTCTTTATCCATAATGCAGGTCTTATGTTTAGGATGGCAGCAGGCATCTCTGTCTCCAGAGATATCTCTCCAGCCCACATATCTCTTCGATCACATCTACTTTTCTTTGTAAGTTACACACACGAATTGAAGTTGCGAGTATCAATTGAAATTATGAGTACTCTTTGTGGATCAGCACGCATTTTAAGATAATAAATTCTAAATTACACGGAATACTTGGGAGCATACTTTACACTCACAGAAAGATAGTACACTCCAGTGTCTTGTTAATGTAAAGGTAATGGGCGATTTCAAGTGTTGTTGTTACAGGCTTTTATTACAGTGACAGCCTTTTAGTAACATTAAATAAAATGTCATTATATTTGAGTAGGATAAATAAGCCACTGCATTTAGTAACACAAATAAGATCACAATCATTAGGTTTAATTTAGGCTCCATATTGTAGATGACTATGTCCAGAATTTTTAAATTTATATTTTGTATTAGCTTTGTCCCCACAGCATCTGTTATGGTATTGTGACAGGTGTTTATTAATATGGATGCCTAATCACTTCTCTTGGTTGCTAATAGCTTGGCAGTTCAACAGCTAAATATTGTCAAAATTCTTGATTATGCATTGAAAACTGTGGATAATTGATTCAAAGCTGTTTTCCTTGACTGAATTAAAAAAAAAAAAAAAAAGGAAAACCCATCCGGTATGTTTTCCTTTATAATGTCAATATTCTTTCAACATTTCTAAAATAATTTAGTAATGGATACTGGTGAAGGAAAGCAAAAAGCCTCCACTAGAAAATATGTTTCTTGAGCCAAATTGTTTTAGAATCTTCATTTTACAAATAAAATTGAAACTTTTACTTTTTCCATCCATTGACTTTTAATGGATAGGAAAGAAAGTGTCAAAATATGACAGCTGAGGAAAAAGGACAGCTGTTCCTCACCTTTTTCTGTCATTCACCCACATGCACACATGAGCACAGAGGCGCACTGTAGAAAACCAGCTCAGCTATATGAAAGCTAGACTTTCAAAATTAAGATTTCTCAAGATCATCTCATACATTCTCTGTATTGGAAGCCACAAGGAACCACTGAGTTTTCAGCTCTTTGGCTGAGTAGCTTTAATAGATGGCATTTATAACCTGACTTATCACTTATAATTTCCCTGTGATTCTATGATGACCTTGAATGAAGCTCAGGAAAATTTTTGTAATCACCATATTAAATAGAAAATTCTTTGTATTTTTATAAACTAATAATTTTAGATAGATGAAGTATCCAATTTGCAGTTTACTTCTATGATTCTTTGGTTTTGCTTAGCGCCTTCAATATTTGTAATTTTGTGATGGTACAGTTTCTCTTATGCTTTGACAACAATGAGTGCATTCTCTACACTATCCAATATGATTTCCATCCAACACAAGTAGCTGAACATGGGAATGGATTTTGCATAATTAAGGTATTGAGTTTTATTTCTGTTTAACCTTAATTTATAATATATGAATAATGAAGTTTGAGAAAGGGCTCCTGAAAGAACTCACACATCTAATTCATGATGTGTGACCTTCTGATTAAGTAAAATTTGCTTTTTTGTGTTCTAAATGATTTGCATATGCATGTTTGCTATTCCTTGGATTCATCAAGGCAAAGCTAAGTAATAGCTATTGTAATAGGCTAGTTAACTTTTTCAGTGTTGTGTACAATGGCAAAAATCAACTCACAGCAACATTGGGTACAGCTCATTTGACTCTTAGTGTATTCAGTATCATTTTTTCATATGGCTTAGTGCAAGAATGATGAACTACAACATTCAAACCAAATTCAGGCTCGGTGCAGAATACATAGTATTTCTGTACTCATGAGAAACACGTGCTAGCCCGTCATCTATGGAAATGGTTATGTAATAAATGCAAAGATGAATTATTTTTAATAAAGGTTACCAATCTAAATTCATATAAAGCATATAATAAAACATTTATTACGTTTATATATGAAAACACCATAACACATGTAAATAGTTGTGGGTGAGACACTACAAGCCCATGCGTATTCACCCATACATAAAATTAAACATTTCACAAATAAATTAGATGCACAATAAGATTTTCTATTTTTTTTAATGTGAAGCAAAAGTATGAGCTAATTTGACTCTAAGTCTTGGTAATCAGAGAGTATCCTAGCTAAAATAGAATATTAAAACTATCTTTCTAAACTAGGTCTCATAGCCATAGGCATGTAATCTTAGTCTTTCAGGAGGCTGAGATGAAAGGATTAAAAGTTTGAGGTGTGACTGAGCTGCAAATCAAGTTCAAGGTCAGCCTAGGCAACTGAGCAAGACTATCTCTCGAAATAAATTAAAGAAACGGTGTATTCTAAACTCATTTTAAATACAATACCCAAAGAATCCTAGGGATTTTGAAGGACACAGAAATCACCAGTTAATCCATGAATATTCATGGAGATACTTCTACTGATGGTACCATTCTGATCTATGTACCAGGGAGAGTTCAGGATTCATTGAATCTCTGAAGCTGAGCGGGCCACAGTGCCCAGGCTGTCTACGTACAATATTCTCAGCTCAGTCTACCAGGAAAAATGGATCTTTCAAATTAGTTCCCATTCTTCGGCTGCTGCTGTTTTCTTCCATCAATTGGCACTGAGAATAGCGAGGGCACTTTGTGCAGCCTGGAACACTGAGGTTCTTTGTCTAATGAAAGAAGCAGCAGGAGAAAAGCACAGTCTATCCCAGAGGACGGAGTCTTCAAGTGCTAAACACCTGGATTTTAGGTTTGATTTATTCTCACTGGGCTTGCCTTTCAAGGTAGAAACTGTTCCATTATTTTGCAACGCATTATGATTATCTAAACCGTAAGTCTGATGCCACGAGGATATTATAAGGAACTGTCCTATTTATTAGGAAACATGTTTAAAATAAAGTTTGCTTCATCTTTCAAAAATACTTTCTGAACTCTGTAGAAAAGGTCTATTTTTCCTTCTTGAAAGAAACAATGTGTTATTAAATTGATGTACTCCATATTCTCATCTGAAATATGTATTAGTACAAGTTTGGAGAAAAACTACAAAACATCATATCTGTGGGATTTTTGTTGAAATCTCATATGAATTTCTGGGGTTTTCTGAAGACAGTGGTGATCACTCAAACCAGTGTTAGTTGGTGGCACATTCATTTGAAGCTCGGTCTTTGTTGAGCTTCCAACAGTAGTCAGAATAATTTGCCTCAAAAATCCTGAAAGTAAAAAACAATCTTATTTTAACTAAGAGCTTTTGTTTTCTGTTTTATAGAATAGCAGTGTAAGAACTTTACGACACAATAAGCTGTACATGACAACCTGACTTACAGAGAGGTCCACACCGTGCTGTTCTCTTAACCATATGTATGAATGTAGACCTGTCAAATGCAGAGGTATTAAAAGACAGAACCAATGAGTCATTACAATTTCTTGCACTGTGTTGCTAAATAGACTTTACTTTGGATTCTGCTATATTGAATCATTTTTCTTTTTCCAGTGTGGTGCCTTGTTAGTTCTATGGAACCAGTCATGTGGAGATAAAGTAGACACAAAAGAATTGTCTCCATATTTAATTTTCCCAAAGTTATCTCTGGACACAGCATCCTATGAAGGCTTTCCAAGCAAAGCCCCGGATAACCATTGTGACTACTATTAGAAACAAGCCTGAAACATTGGATTTCTGTTAGAAGAGATGTTTAAAGCTCCCTATGGGTTCTCTATTTTTTTTTTAATGCTAGCAACTGAAATATCATTGAGGATTTTTACTCTGAACTATAGAAAAAGGTAAAATTGAATCACTGCAAGTGTTGTTTGTAGTAATGAAGATTTGGGCAACTTTAAAAAAAATGACAATGAATTAGCGAGTTTGAATTAATGGTTTCCAGCGGCATCACTGCCTCTCCACTCTTATTGGCATAGAAACACATAAACAAGAGAAACCACAGCGCATCCTTGGCAGCTGTCAATCACGGTGCCAAGCAGAATAGACGTTAACCAAAACAATGCCAAACTCTGAATTTCTAGTTAAACATCTGAGAAAATAGACCGTGTTCATATTGTCAGTTCAGAATTTATTGATACTGATATTAATGTCTGTTCATATTTTACTTGCTATTTACTGTGTAAAGTATAATTCATTTTTTTTCTGAAGGTAAACACAATTTGTTTATTTACAGGGCCTCCTTTGTCTTTGCTGTTATCATGATCAGGTATAAGCAAGCACAAGTGCGTAGGCTAATCTTTTTTTTTTTTAATTGATTCTTGCATGTTTGTGTTAGACCACAAGACAGAGTTTTGGTTCTATAGAAATCTTCTTAGCAACACTCCAGAAACAGGTCTGATATAACCTAGTAACTGTCATATATACAAACCACAAAAGCCAAACATGACAACGAATTAGACACAGACACATGTAATTTCTCATGTCTGTGTGAACAGACAGGGTGAATACATACATGGACACAGAATTGCATTGTTTGACAAAGAGCAAATACAGAAGCATTGGAGTACATATTAGTGAATTATGCATTAGTACAATTGTTTTATTCATTGACTTTAAATCCTTTCTTATTAAATAAATCATGGAACCACTTAGCTAATATAAGCATAAATGGTTTCAAAACTTATCACAAACTTACATACATACACATCTAGATAGATGGTTAATAGACACTATTCAAGTTTCATTTCTGTTGTTTTCATAAAATTGCTTTTTGGTCTGAGGACCAAAAGCAATTCAAAGGAGATATGTAGAAAGATTATCATGGGGAACATTGAGAAAGCATTGAGAATTGTTACCCAATCTAGCTCTTATTTACTTGAAAGTATAGTATCCTGTCACTGGATGTGTGTGCAGATTACTTTAGGGGCAGGATAATGACATATGCTTTACCCAAGTCATTCCTCATGAGCACTCACAACTATCTACAGCAATTATATTGCAATACACTTAACTTATTACAGAATCAACAAGTCTGTTTTGTGTGAAATGTCACATTTAAATCTAAAACCTTGACGTGTAATAGCCTTCAGTGAAGTATTAACCATTTGTCAAACCATTTATGCTAGACATGGTATTGAGTTCTCAAAAACAAGAATTATACTCATTTGTGAAAATGAGAAAGTAGATAAGATTATATCACTGGACATTCTAATTCTTTGGTCTCATAATCTTGGGTCTTTATCTTTTCAGTATTGATTCTTCAGAATTAAACAGATGCTCCCGACTTAAGAGAAAAACACTAGCTGATTCAGTGATAAATAATCGATCATAATTATGTTTATGGTGGGGAATACTTATTTTCTGTATTGGATACAAAGCAAACATGCCCTCAGTTTCAGCTATCTGAACCATTTTCTGAGACAGTCGCACAGACGATCCGCCATATGGCATTAATAAGTGGATAACCAAGACAGACATGGAGCAATTTATATTTTAACCAAATGGCTAAACTAACTCATGAAAGTGTCATATATTACCTATTTAGCTGGGAGTTTTATTGCGGAGAAATTGTGTCATGATTAACAATTACCACAGGACCAGCCATTTCACTCTATAATCACTTCTTAAACAAATTAAAGTTGAATTATCTTTCATTCACACCCAGCTGCAGTTCCACACAGTGTGTCATGTAAGGATATGTAAACATACATAATTTTAGAAAAGCCACTAACCCTCTGTCCAGCAGTCGCAACTATAAAGATTACATGTACTGGGAAATAAACCCACTATAGTTAAATATCTAGCCAGTTTAGATAATCATCCAGTTATCTTCCATATACCTTAGTAGAAATGGATTTAGATAGTGGTGGGGAATAATTCCTTCAATTCATGCTATGCTGGTGGGGGACAGAACTCATAGTCTTAGATTTACACATTGATATTAGTATCGTGATTGTTTCATCCATCATTATTTTTTTAATTATTTGAAATTTTATTTCATTTATAGTATTTATTATATTATTATTTATTATAAATTATTCATTTTGTATCTCAGCTGTAGTTTTCTCCCTCTTCTCCTCCCATGTCCCTCCCCTAGTCCACTGAGAGGGGCGGTCCTCCTCCCCTACTATCTGACCCTAGCCTATCAGGTCTCATCAGGACTGTCTGGATCCTCTTTCTCTGTGGCCTAATGAAGCCATCCCACCAGGGGGAGGTGATCAAAGAGCAGGGTAAGGAGTTCATGCCCGAAACTGCGCCTGCTCCCCTGACTAGGGTGCCCCCATGGATACTGATACCTATGGGCTACATCTGAGCAGGGGTCTAGGGCCTCTCCATGCATGGTCCTTGGTTGGTTCATCAGTCTCTGCAGCCCTCCCACCCTGGGTATCTTAAAAGTACAGGGGTTTTGCCTGCATGTATGTCTGTGTGCCACATACATATGCATAGTGCTTGGAAAGGTCAGAGGAGAGTGCTACATCTTTGGAACTAGAGTTACAGATAATTGCCATAAGGTTCTGGGAACTGAACTGTGGTTCTGTGGGAGAGGGCTGTTTTTAACCCTGATATTCCTATTATAACAAAAGTGTTACTGAAATGCTCCAATATTACATTAAAGGATCTAAAGAAAAAAAGAAAGGCTAAAAAAAAAAAAAAAACTAGTAAGAGTTAAAATGTCAGGATCTGATAAAATTCAAAGAAAATTGAACATTAAAAAAGGTAAAATGCAGACATTTAACATTTTGGCAAATATAATAAAAATATTTGATATTGTTACATCTATAGTCTCTGTAAAATCAATGAGGTAAATGAGACAAGGATGTTGAATATATTTGGTTGTCTACAAATAGGCATTTTTTTAAACTTATCTTTGTTTTTTGAGACAAAATTTCTTTATATAGCCCTGGATGTCCTGGAGCAAACAGGGTTAGGGTTAGGGTTAGAGTTAGGGTTAGGGTTAGGGTTAGGGTTAGGGTTAGGGTTAGGGTTAG
>NW_026585698.1:4502578-4552768 GCF_907164565.1 Psammomys obesus | reverse complement strand
GGGTTAGGGTTAGGGTTAGGGTTAGGGTTAGGGTTAGGGTTAGGGTTGTAGATCAAGCTGGAATTCAGAGACCACCTGCCTATGCGTTCCAAGTGCTTGCATTAAAGGCCTGTGCCACCATTGCCTGGCTAAAATGGACATATATTTTGATATAATTATTCTTGAGTGTTTTCTCTATTTTACTTCTATAATTAGCCCAATATTAAATTTTCTATAGCTAAAACATTTGTTTTGCTTATTTTTCATCTGTTGCTGTACTAAAATACACTGATACCAGCAACTTAAGGTAGACAGAGTTCATTTGGGAAAAAAATTAAAAGCTACTGCCCATCATTACAGAAGAGTTATAAAAAGAGAGGATCAAAACAGTTGGTCACATAACATCCACAGTCAAGGAACAAAGAGGAATGACTGGTTATGCCCAGCTCCCTTTCTCCTCCTTGTACAATACGGTATCCCAGACTAGGGAATGATGTCACTCACAGTGGGCAGGTCTCCCAACCTCAGTTAATGTTCTCAAAATAATTCTGCATGATTATACTCAGAGGCTGCTAACCTCAGCTAGATAATCCATCAGTGAACTGTCTGTTAGGTTATTCTAGATATTCTTGAGTTGACAATAAACACAAACCAACACAGAGACAGGTGAATACATTGTAATAAATAATAAATGAATCTTAAAAAAAGAATTTAAATTAAAACTAACAGACATATTTGTAAATATAAGTTCTTAAAATGGTCAATGCATTTATGTAGAATATTTAATGATTCACTTATATTTGCATCATTTACAAGGTGTTAATTGAACTCCAATTTAAAAAAGATTAAATATGAAACTCCATGAAAGTTTTATAATTTAGTTAAGACCAAAATCAAATTCCTACAGAACTCAAGTTTTGAAGATTGTATTTTCTGACAAGCCATCATAATGATGGCCAAATTAAGAGAAGAGATAATATAATACTTAATTACTTAAAACATTTATTAATATTTAACAAGTGATTAAAGAAGTTAACATACTTTCTCAAAATTTTCTGGATACTCTATGCCTAATGTCTTTGCTATTGATTTTTATGAGAAGACGCCTTTTCTAAAGTCCAGGAGTGGAATTTTGACCTTGGATTCCCTGGCAGGTGACATGCTTGGCTTGGTTTTTCACATTTTTATTCTACTCTTCAAATAAACAGTAAGTTGTCAAATCTTCAATATCATGAGCAAAAGTCATATTTCTAAAATGAATAATGTATGTAATTATACTCAACCTATGTGTCAAGGAAAAGAGCAAGGTGGAGGAGGATTTCAGATGCGCCTTGATGACAGACAGACAGCTCTTCATGATTTCCTTCATATTTGCCTATATTAGGCTTCACCATCGAAAGTATCCATTCTTTTATGATTTGGGATGCATTAAAGATGAGATGTCAGTGGGTATTTTGGAGAGTAAGTGGAAGGATGTACAAGCACATGGCACCTAGAGACAGGCACATTTTCTATACCCACACATACATAAACCAAAAGCAAGGAGGCTTTCTAAATAAGGCATAGGACTGCTTACCTTCTGGCTCCACATACTCAGGGATAGTCAATTGGTTCTCATTATGTATCCTTAAGGCTAAATGTATGGCATCTTCTACTTATTTACATTACAACAGAGGAATAAGCCATTGCTTTGCAATATAAACATAAACAAATAAACAAACAAATACATAACAAACCTTTGTCTACAGTCACTGGTATGACAACTGTTGTTATAGTTTGGATCTGAACTATCCTCCAAAGGACTATTGTTTAAGGCTTGTTTTCCAGCTTAAAGTGCCACTGGGAGGAGACGGATCATTTATTAGATGTGAACTATTTGAAGGAAGGTGAGACACACTTGATGAGGACACTGGGCTTCCAGAACCTTTCTCTTTCACCAGCTCTCTCTACTTGATAACTACTCTGGGTGAGCAATTTCCTTTACAACACCCACACCAAAACGAGAAACTTTGCTTCCTAGGTCTTAAGGCAGTGGGGCCAAGCAACCCTGAACTAAACAATTTGAAACAATCGTCAAATGGTATTCTTCTTCATATAAGATGGCTATTAACAAGAATGGAGAGAAGAATCATCAGGTGAGAGGGCTTCGTGTTCTTGCTAAGGACGCAAGATTACCTTCCAGCACCTACGCTGGACAGCTCCCACTACCTGTTACTACAGGGGAATTGATACCCTCTTCTGGCTGCCATGGGCCAGAATTCCCAAATGTTCCACGTTTGTACTCCATATGTACCACATTTACATATGAGGCATGCACATACACACACGTAAACATAAATATATCTTTAAAATCTATTCCTGATATTTTGTCAGAGCGACAGGAAGCTAGTAAAAGCAATAAATATCTCACACTTTTATAATGAGCCCCTTAGAAGTAATGATACCAGCCTCTGAAAAGTTTTATAATAGCGTGCAGTTCAGAGATGTTGCCATATACGCTAAGGACAAATACAGAAGTAACTTTAAAGTGCCGTCTTAAAGGAAAGGGCTTGGGGCAAGCACTATTTTTCAGTATTGTGAACAAGGCCAATGTTAAGAGATAAAACACTGACTTTCAGAGATGGGTAGGTAGTACATTTGTAAAACCCACTAAACAGATATTCAAATAATAAACTAACGTATTACTAGCCCAAGACTAGATATGAGTAAGTGTGGGTTGAAGGGACTTAGAGATCAGTGCAATGGGCAGCAGAAGGCAGGGTTCTCGCTAAATAGTATCCCCTATGACCTTGTATCCAAGCCTTATGTGTGCTTACAGGTCGCCTTGCTTAACCATAAACACAGACACAGTCACAGTGCTGAAAATATCACCTTTTATGAGCTAAAGAACTAAATCAGATGGTGACAGCTTTCTGTCTATTGGGCGTTGGTTAATAGTGATTAATAAGCTGGTACTTCTGTAAGTATGTCTCTTGGTCAGAAACAGAAACACTTTCCACATGTACCAAGTTACATGATTTTATTTGCTCTCTATTGAGAACAGCATGGAGACTAACAAGCTTGCTCACTTTGACACTCAAGCCAGGCTTAGAGGTTCTCAGTCTTTTCCTGCTGTCTGTGGATCAACCTGTAGAACTCTCAGCTCCTTCTCCAGCACCACGTCTGCCTGCATGCCACCATGCTTCCTGCCATGATGCTAATGGACTAAAGCTCTGAAACTACAAGCCAGCCACAATTAAATGTTCTTCTCCTTAAGAGTTGCCATTGGCATGGTGTCTCCTCATGGCAAATAAACTCTAACTATGACAGTGTCTCACAAAATTCAGTAGGTTTCTAGAAATAACAACTGCATTTTCCAAGTCTATCTATGTTTTGTCCATCTGCACCATAGGAATAATTCACACAACCTAAACATCATCTTTCAATTTACATCAGGGTGAAAATCTGCTTTCCAGAGCTATAATTATGTACAATGGGATATATTTTCCAAGCCTTGGATTTAGAGGAGAAGTCTTAGCAATGGAATATACTCATCCTCTCTACAGGACCTTTACTGTCTAAACAGTACCAGTAGGGAATCTTATAATTCATGGCATAATCATGATTTTTAAAATGGGTCTATATATCAAAAGACAAATTGATTGAAAAACAAAAACTTTCTTATGAATATGCCAATAATGAGTTTGAGAACTGTAAACAAATTGGTATTTGTGACCAACACACACACTTGACATACATACATACACATGTATATGTATATGCATGCATACGTAGAGAGTTGTGGCCAATACACACACATACACATATTTATACAAACACATACATATACATATATATGTATGTATATACATACATATATATATGTATGTATATACATATATATGTGTATGTGTATATGCAAGACACACTAAACATGAAAATCAAAACATAGATTCAATTTACTGATATTAGCTGGTTTTATATCCCACATAAACGGTATTTCAAAATCTGAGCTTCATATACTTTCAGACTTAAAGATCTTTAAGAATAAATCTAACCTTTCTCCCTTTGATTTATATCATAGACACATAGTCTCTGAAATCTTGCTTTAAATGTGTCTCAGGTAAAAAAGACCCTGTCAGTTACCTTATGTCTGAGGACATAAGCACAGAAGTTCGGTTCCATATGCCAATCAGCATCTTAATTGCCACACATAATCCCCCATGCCCTTAAAGGGCTTTCTGTATCAACTTCCACTTTGATAAAAAATATTTAATCAATATTTCTACCAAGCTGAGCCTTTTTAGTTAGCTTCAGTTGGTTTCTAAGGAACGGGGAATAAAAGATGTGCATTCAAAAATTCTATCAAACATTTCCTCCTGTTCTGGAACTTTCCTCATCACAAGGATTATTTTTCTTTGTTATGAAGAAGCTATTTGTTCTGTGAAACCCCTACTCATCTATTTTGATCTTTATTTCCTATATTTGAGCCTCTTCCAAAACCCCCCCTTGTTCATCCTAAACTGTACATTTTAGAGGGGTTAATAACCAAATGGATATGAGGAACTCAAAAAGCCCAAATATTAAACAACACAACCATGCTGTTTATTTATTAAATAAGTTATGTGTGTGTGTTTGTGTGTGTGTGTGTGTGTGTGTATGTGTGAGTGTATTTGCACATGCCTGTGGGTGTGCATGCCAATGACCAGACCAGAGAGCACTAGCTCTCTTAGAGCCATGGTCACAGGGATTTCCATCGGGTTTCTCATAGCTAAACTCCAGCCCTCAAAATGAAACTGCAAGTGTTATTTGCCATTGAGCCTTCCCTCTAGCCTCAATTCTTTATCAAGTTAAGTTTTGTCTTACTGTCACCACTGAAGCAGATTAAATAAATGAAAGTTAAAATGAAACAAATACGTATCCAAATACACAAATTTAAAAGCACTAAAAGTAGTCTTAACTGCAGCTTCATTTCACAAGACATTAGAAGGAAAACAACGACAATACAGTCTTGGTTTAGCAATGCTTTTACGTCTGTGGCTGTATTATATTTGACAAGGTATTTGCATTCTTATTTTCAATTTCCTATCCTCTCTTTCTTTTTTTTTCTTCTTTCTTTCTTATTTATTTTTGAGATATCCTCTTACTTTAACCCAGAGTAGTGTGTGGGATTCATGACGTTCCTACCTCAGCTTTCTCCTTGCTAGGATTACTGGATAGTATGATGATGAGTAGAATAAATTTCTAAAATTTTAAATTAGAGAATCCCAATTATATTGGATAGTCTAGTGAACTTATATAATAATTATAAATACTGGACATCCAAGTTGCTAGTTGTTTTAGTAATTGTTTTCAGGAAGGTCACTAAATTAATATTTACATTTAATGTATTTTTGTATAAGTTTTGGCTCTTAGCAGCAGCAGTGACAACAGCAGCAATCAACAGCAATGATGATGAAATGATTAAATATATACCTTTCTCCCATTTGCCCCTATACTTTCTTATGGAATATGGCCATTGGGGATGTTGTGGCATGAATATTCTTGCTGCTATTTTCATTATGGTGATGTCTCCATGTTATTAAGTCCTTCTTGCAAACAATTGCCACTGTTAAGTGAATATTAGCAGCACAGAGGCAAGTAGTTGGTATACTTTTAAACAAAAATAAGAAAGTAAATAAATTATAATTAATAAGAAAATAAATAAATTAAAAAGAGTAATTATGTGTACAACTCATTTAATCCTATATTTAATCTCACGGGAAACAACAAAGAAAAGATCTGTTTATGAACACACACACACACACACAGCACACACACACAAACAGGCTTACAGCAAAATGAATTAATTGTGTTTATAAGAAGGTTATTCCCTCTCTTTCTAGTAATCTTGCTCTCTCCATGATGAGTAGAAAGCAACAAGCTAAATATTCTTCTTTTCCTTCACCTATTTATTACAATTTATTCACTTTGTATGACAGCTGTAGCCTCCTCCAGCTTCTCCTCTCAGCCCCACCCACCCTCCCTCTTCTACCCCTATGTTCCTCCCCTAGTCCACTGATAGGGGAGGTCCTCCTCTCCTTCTATCTGAACCTAGCTTATCAGTTCTCATAAGGACTGGTTGCATCATCTTCCTCTATTTCAAGGCTGCACCCCCCTCCCAGGGGGAGCTGATCAAAGATCCAGCCACTGAATTCATGCCAGAGACACGTCCTGCTCCCCTTACTAGGAAACCCACTTGGAGACTAAGCAGCCTATGGGCTACATCTGAACTGAGCGGGGTGGGAGAGAGGGAGGGCCTTAACTGTCATTCAGAAGGGCAAACTGTATAGACATTAGGAGTGAATGAAGACAGGGAACAGGCAGGAGCCTTCCACAGAGGGCTTCTGAAAGAGTCTACCCAGCAGGGTATCAAAGCAGATGCAGAGACTCATAGCCAAACTTTGTGCAGAGTGCAGAGAACCGTATGGAAGAAGGGGGAGATATAAAGACATGGAAGGGGCAGGACCTCCACAAGGAGAGCAACAGAACCAAAAATCCTGGGCCTGAGGGGGTCCTGCAGAGACTGATACTCCAAACAAGGACCATGCATGGAGAGGACCTAGACTCCCTGCACAGAAATATTCCTCTTTTATGTAATCAAAAACTACATTCTCAGTTTGCCATTTGCTGTCAGAAAAGCCAATGACTTAAGAATTTGAAATTTCTCATATCTGCCCTCCTCCTTCATGTCCAGTGACACAGGACGACACTGACTTCATGTATAATCTCAAAGATGTTTCGTATACATCCTTGGGGGAACTTTCTTCCTATAACAGTGGTTCTCAACCTTTATAGTACTGCGACCCTTTAATATAGCTCCTCATGTTGTAGTCACCCACAACCATAAAATTATTTCATTGCCGCGTCATAACTGCAAGTTTGCCACTGCTATGAATCAAAATGTAAATATTTGATATGCAGGATATCTAATATACGACCCATGGAAAGAATCCTTTGACACCTAAAGGGGTCATGAGCCACACGTTGAGAACAACTGTCCTAGAAAAACAGCAATAACCTGCATAATGAAAGACAAAAGACTGGGGTGATGGCTGACAAAAGAGAGTAAAACTAAACCACAGACAAATCTCAAACAATGTTGTTAAATGATTTATGGAAAGAGTTCCTCTATGAGATAGATATTGTGGGAAAAGTAAAATCACTCACAGAACAATAAAGGGATCCTCAAGCTTGTGGTTGCTCTCAGGGAAGAATGGGAAGAAGTGAGAGGTCCTGAGGTACAGGGGTTGCAATGCAGATTTTTCAACTGGCGCTGGGTACTCCTCTGCCTGTTGTCATCTGTATTTGGGCCACTTATGGATTCGTGTAATATTTTCCATCTGCTGTCTAGAGAAACTTCTTTGATAAGGGGTAAAAAGTGCACTTATCTGTGGGTATGAGGATCAGCATTTAAAATTCACTAAGAAGTTAAAGTAGTTTAGGAAAGTAGAAACCTCCTCTAGGTACAATGGCCTGGCCAGTACCAGGCATAATTCCCTCGTATCAAGCATGTGTTAAGCCTAATTAGGAAGCTGTGGGCTACTCCCAAGATAAAAGTGTCACTTATACTATTGGGAACATCTTGATGGTTTGATCAGGAATATTGTGGAAGAAGGGCCATAAAAATTTAAAGTACCAGAGGACCACATCTGCTGTAAGATTGTGTTTGTGCCTATGAAAAAGAGCTACATTCGAAAGACCTGCACACTGACGACATCAATTGACATGCCAACATGATAGGGAAAAGCTCACAAGGCCCTACCCCTACAAGAAGCGCTGTAGGAAATTAATGGCTGCCAAGAGAAGGAGAATCAACCTTCAGTCAGCTGCAGGGACAAGCCTACGGGTAGGATATCAAATCTCAAGGTGTCAGCCCTAAACATATATACATATGAGCAACGCTAAACAGAATTCAGCTGGTTATAAACACACACAACACACACAACGTGTAGTAAGTCATTGTAGAATAGGTTATACAGTTGATAGGGAGAAAGTGGGAGATCATGAGAGGAGTTGAGGGGCAAAAGGAAGGGTCAGAAATGATAGCACCTGAATGGAACTCTCAAAACAAATTTAACTTAGAAAATTTAAAGAGAAAGTTAAAACGACTTTCATTTTTAGGCATTTTTAGTGGCTCAGTTGGGAGAAGGGTATGAGATTAAGCTTGTTTAGACAGCACATTACGATTATTAAAAACAATGGACATAATAACCATTTAATACTTTTTATTTACATATAAAATGGTAATTGATTGATATATTTTCTGAATTACATGGGTGTCTTTCTGAGATGAAATATGACAAATTTTATTTTATTTTGATTTTTGCACTTTTTTATCTTTTATTTATTCTGTTATTATTAAAATTCATTAACTTTGTAATCTAGCTGTAGCCTCTCCTTTGTCCTCTCCCAATCCCACCCTCCCTCCCACTTTTGCACCCATGACCCCCAGTCCACTGATAGGGGAGGTCTTCCTACCCTTCCATCTGACCCTAGCCTATCAGGTCTCATCAGGGCTGGCTGCAGTGTCCTTCTCTGTGGCCTGGTATAGTTGCACTTCCCCCAGAGAGAGGTGATCAAAGAGCCAGCCACTCCTGCTCCCCTTACTAGGGAACCCACTTGGAGGCTGAGCTGCCATGGGCTACATCTGAGTAAAAGATCTAGACTATCTCCACACATGGTCCTTGGTTGGAGTATTACTCTTTGCAAAGACCCCTGGACCCAGATATTTTGGTTCTGTTGCTCTCCTTGTGGAGCTCCTGTTCCTTCCAGGTCTTTCTATCTCCCCCTTCTTTCAAAAGATTACCTACCCTCTGCCCAAAGTTTGGCTTTGAGTCTGAGCATCTGTTTTGGTGCCCTGCTGAGTAGAATCTTTCAGAGGACCTCAGTGCTAGGCTCCTGTCTTATTCCATGCTTTCTCTGGCTTTCAAAGTCTATTAAATTTGCTCTCTGAGTGAGGATTAACTCAAAAAAATCAGTAACCCTCCTGTATGGGGGGATACAAAATGAATAAAGAGTAATTAATAAAAAAATTTTAAAAAAGCCCTAATTAAAGAAGAAGAAGAAGAAGAAGAAGAAGAAGAAGAAGAAGAAGAAGAAGAAGAAAAAAAAAAAAAAAAAGAAGAAGAAGAAGCCACACACGAAAGATGTAGATGATTGAAAATAATCAAACTCGGAGCTGAAATCAATGAATTAGAAACAAAACAATTCAAATAATCCACAAAATAAGGTTTTTTAAGCTGGTTCTTTGAGAAAATCAACAAGAGAGACAAGCCCTTAGCCAAACTAACTAAAAGGCAGAGAGAAACTATCCAAATTAGCAAAATCAGAAGCAATAAGTGGGACATAACAACAAACACTGAGGAAATCGAAACAAGCATTAAGTCTTACTACAAAAGCCTATATGCCACAAAATTTGAAAATCTAAGTGAAATGGACAATTTTCTTTACAGACTCCATTTACAAAAATTAAATTAAGATCAGGTAAATAGATTAAATAGTCCTATTACCCCCCCCCCAAGGAAATAGAAGCAGTCATCAAAAGTCACCCCTCCAAAAAAAAAAAAAAAAAAAAAGCCTAGGAACAGATGGTTTCAGCACAGAATTTTACCAGACCTTCAAAGAAGAGTATTACAAAGAAGAGTATTACATATTGTGAGTATTACATAAAGGTAACTGTGAAGTGCCTTTAGAGATAGTGAAAAAATACCCCTCACTGTAATTCCTTTCAGAACTGTCCAAGGTATTGCATTCATCAATTCTTTTTTTTTAATTATTTTATTTTATTTTATTAATTACACTTTATTCATTTTGTATCCCCCCATAAGCCCTTCCCTCCTCCCCTCCCGATCCCACCCTCCCTCCCCTTTCTGCATGCATGCCACTCCCCAAGTCCACTGATAGGGGAGGTTCTCCTCTCCTTTCTGATCTTAGTCTATCAGTTCTTATCAAAAGTGGCTGCATTGTCCTCTACTGTGGCCTGGTAAGGCTGCTCCCCCCTCAGGGGGAGGTGATCAAAGAGCAGGCCAATCAGATTATGTCAGAGGCAGTCCCTCTTCCCATTACTATGTAACCCACTTGGACACTGAACTGCCATGGGCTACATCTGTGCAGGGGTTCTAGGTTATTTCCCGGCTTTTAGATGTGCCATTAAGTTGCTTGTATGAGATGTCTCCAACTTCTTTCTGAAGGCACTTAGTGCTATAAACTTTCCTCTTAGTACCACTTTCATTGTGTCCCATAAGCTTGGGTAAGTTGTACCTTCATTTTCATTGAAGTTTAGGTAGTCTCTAATTTTTTTTTTTTAATTTCTTCCCTGACCAAGCTATCATTGAGTAGAGAGTTTTTTCGTTTCCATGTGTATGTAGGCTTTTTGTTATTTCTGTTGTTGTTGAGTTCTAGTTTTATGCTACTGTGGTCTGATAGGGTACAAGGGACTATTTCAATATTTTTGTATCTCTTGATGCTTGCTTGTGGCCGACTATATTATCAATTTTGGAGAAGGTTCTGTAGGGTGCTGAGAAAAAGAAATATTCTTTTGTGTTTTGTGAAAAGTTCTGTAGACATCTATTAGGTCCATTTAATTTAGGTCCTCTGTAAGTGTCATTATTTCCCTACTTAGTTTCTGTCTAGATTGTCTGTCCCTTGGTGAGAGTGGATTGTTGAAGTCTCCCACTATTAAGGGCCTGGGATCAATGTGTGATTTCAGCTTTAATAATGTTTCATTTACAAATGAAACATTTGTAAATATGCTCTTGTTTTGGGAGCATAGATGTTCAAGATTGTGATGTCCCCTTTGTGGATTTTTCCTTTGATGAGAATGAAGTGCCCCTTCTCATCTTTTTTGAATGACTTTTGTTGAAAATATAATTTATTAAATATTAGGATGGTTATTCCATCTTATTTTCTGCTCTGTTTGCTTGAAAAGCCTTTTTCTAGCCCTTTACTCCGAGGTAGTGATTATCTTTGTTGCACAGGTGCATTTCTTGGATGCAGCAGATGTTAGATCCTGTTTCCACACCCATTCTGTTAGTCTGTGTCTTTTTATTGGAGAGTTGAGTCCACTGATGTTGATAGATAATAATGACTAATGAATGTTAGTTCATTTTATTGTGTAGTTGGTGGTGATACTGTGATTCATTGCTTGTTTTATTTTATTATTTTGTTGTTGTTGTTGTTGTGAAGTTATCTACATCCTGGGTTTTTGTTTTGTTTTGGTTTTTTGTTTTGTTTTGTTTTTTGTTTTTTGTTTAGTTGACTTCATTAGATTGGCGTTTTCCTTTGAGTAGCTTCTGTAGGACTTGGTTGCTGTGTAAATATTGTTTAAGTTTGGTTTGTCATTCAATATTTTGTTTTCTCCATCTATGTTGATTAAAAGCTTTGCTGGGTATAGTAGTGTGGGTTGGCATCTGTGGTCTCTTCGAGTCTGCATGACATCTGCCCAAGCCCTTCTGGCTTTCATAATTTTGGTTGAGAAGTCTGGTGTGATTCTGATAGGTCTACCTTTACATGCTCCTTGGCCTTTTTCATTTTCTCCTTTTAATATATTTTCTTTGTTTTGCAGAGTTAGTGTTTTGACTATTATGTGATGTGAGGAGTCTCTTTTCTGGTCTTGTCTATTTGGTGTTCTGTAAGTGTCTTGTATTTTTACCGACATCTCTCTCTTTAAGTTGGGAAAATTTTATTTTATGATTTTCTTGAAAATATTTTCTCGACCTTGGAATCTGGAATCCTTTTTCTTCTATTCTTATTTTTCTTAGTATTGGTCTTTTCATGGTGTCCTTGATTATATGTCTTTTTTGAGAGATGTATTCATTTCTTCAATTGTATCTTCAATGCCTGAGGTTTTGTCCTCCATATCTTGAATTCTGTTGGTGATGCTTACCTCTACGGTTTCTGATCCTTTTGCTAGGTTTTCCATCTCCAAGTGTTTCTCTGCGTGTGTTTTCTTCATTGATACTAATTCGGTTTTCATGCCTTGCACCATTTCCTTCATCTGTTTGTATCTGGATTCCTGTTCGTCCATGATGGCCTCCATTTTTTTCTGTTTATTTCCTCTCTATATGCTTCTGTATGTGCATCTATATTTTCCTCTACATGTGTCTCTATTTGTTTGGCTGAATTTGCCTGTATTTCTTTGAGAGCTTTGTTAATTTCCTTTTTATGTGCCTTTGCTGTTTGCTCTGGAGCCTGTACTGCAGACTGAGTCCATCTGTCTCTGTAGTTTGGAGTATTCTTCAAGAGGATGAGAGAAGTCCACAGATTCCAGAGTGGATGCTGGTGTTTCAACTGTCACTAAGGGAGGAAGTTTGCAGGTGCATGTGCTCAAGTGCAGGACTGTGCGTGGAAGTGTGCCTTGGAGGTCTGGTTCTAGTGCATGTGAATGCCTTTAAGGGAAGAGTTTAAGTGCACGTGGAAGTGCTGGCATGGTTCCTGGGTGCAGTGCACATGTGCAGGTGTCCTGAACGCCTCAGTGGCCCACAGGCCTGTCATACTGTCCTCCACGGTATTCAGATCTGTCTTGGCTCCAGAAATTGTTTGCCTGGACTCCACCGGTAGCCCCACAGAACAGGGGCTTCAATCTTGAGAACGCTGTCCCAGTGATAGCTATATTGTCCACAGTGGGGGTGTGGGTGGGAGGGAACTGCCCGCGAGAGTAGAGGGAGCCTGGATCTGGAGCTCTGCAGGCACTCATATGAGGAGCACACACTCGCTTGCAGGCCAATGTGGAAAGCACAAGACCCTCCCGGAGGCAGACAAAACTGTGGACGTCAGCGGTGTTCACCGTTGGGCCACATGCGTGTGCTTGGGGACACCTCCACTGTCTCAGGCTCCACTGTCTCAGTCACCAAGCAAGGAGGCTTTGCTTGGGGCAGTGGCAGCTGCCACCGCGACTGCAGCAGCGAGCGGGGAGGCTGGTGTCTGGATCCCAACTGTCCCAGCTCACTGGTCATCGCCTCTTCCCCAGGAAGCCTCGACATCGATGTTCTGACTCCAGCCGCCCCCCCCCCGGGTCCGCCCCCCCCCCCCCCCCCCCCCCCCCCCCCGCTCACCAGATTCGGAGTTTTGTATCTTCTGCGCCTCAGATAGGGTGCATGCTGGTCACCACTGCCATCTTGGAGCCCTGAGCAATTTTATTTTATTTTTAGTTATGTGTATATTTATCTATGTGCATGTGTGAGAGCAAATAACTTCTGAGGCCAGAGGAGGGCATCAATTCCCTGAAGTTGGAGGCGTTGCTAGTTGTGTGCCACCTGGAGTGCTACATGTCGACAGCAAGAATATTTTAATAAAAATAAGATAAATTAAAAATTATAAGTCTTGCTAGTCAGTCCTTTCTACAGTGAAAACAGATTTTTTTTTGTACAATATATTCTGACTAGTTTCCCCTCCCCTAATTCCTCCCAGATCCTTCCTACTTTTCCACCTCCCCCAATTCGCATATTTTCTTTCTATTGCTAGATTCTAAACAAGCATCTATTAAGAATAACAATAAAACAAAATTAAAGAAAATTAAAAAAAAGAACAAGAATAGGATAAGACAAACAGAAGAAAAAGAGCAAAAAAAGGGCTCAAGAAACATATATAATAAACACAAACACATGCATATTCTCAAGATGCAACTACAATAGATTTATATAAAAATGTGAATATTTTGACAATAGTTCACAGTTTACCAGAGTCACCTGTTATCTATAAAATAATAGGGCTGAGGAAATACTTGTCATTATAGTTTTTAACAATCAATTTGCCCATTTTTATACATAGATTCAATAAATGTACATTATATACATGTAACATTTTCCGGGAACCAGGCACCATTTTGAAAGGAAACCAAAATAGCCATTTTCTCATTTCTAGGTACATGATTCAATCTAACCTGAAGACAAGGTTCAAGAATTGTTAAGCAAAAGCTACCATATGGAACTATTAACGCTTTAAAGTGTACATGAAAATATTAACAGTATCAGTGCACATCAAGCTGCTGTTTGTAAGCAGTGGCTTTACAACTTTTTTGTGCAACAAGATGCTTATTTGGCCTGTTTATAGATAACTCAGGCTTAGCACAGTCAAAAACTGCATCTGAGATCACACACTTAAAGAGTGAGTCAGTATGCACCTTAGCTGCTTTTTTCCATAATGCCTAAGCCCTTTTAAGTATATATTTCAGTGGTTGGACTTGACATATTCACCTGTACTTCTTGTGATAATCTAGACTGAGCGCACGTGATCTTTTCTCACTATCACAATAATTCACTTCTGGAAGCTATAACTGGCTTTTTACACCTGGATACTAAACTATGAATGGCTTTGGTGCAGCACAATAATGGCATTCGTCTGGCAAGGAGGATTGCCTCAGTCTAATCTTAAGGTCTGTAAACAATGCAATTTATGCTTTTCATGTGCATGTGTTTATGTGTGTGAATATTTTTTATGTATGTGAAATAACGTCCATCTTACCATATCAATAACATTTTAATGTACTTTATAGGACTGAAATTCCTCTCGTGGCAGGACTTTATAGCAACTGCCAGCTAGTGTGATGCTGTGTAGAGCCACTTAATAAACAAGCTTGAAAGAAAAGAACTCTGACTTTTTACTCTGGCATATTAAAAATCCTATGTGCAGATACTGTATCTTCATTCCAACCATACTATTTTTTTTCTTTTAGTTGTTGTGCAGAGACATTCGTCAGGAATCATGAAACTATACTCAGGTTTTGCTTTTACCTTCTTTAGGGTCAGACTCATTTCAAAACTGTCTAGCTTCACCTCCTGCTTCTAGCTTGTACTGTAGCCTTTGGACCTTGGGTTATGAACATATTTTCTTCTTACCTCAGTGTCTTCATTTGTAGAATAATAAAAATGCACATCTCATTAGGTTTATTTAAATAAAGAATTTAGAGCTGAGTCTGAAGTATGATAATTAGCAAATATCATCTGTTTTTGTTCTCTGTAGAGCTGATCAAGATAATGAAATGAGATGGTGTGAGTGTGTTCCGGGCATCCTCTGCCTCTGTCCATCATGTTTGTATTTAAGGGGAAAAGCAAATGACATTTACAAGTTGAGAAAGGTGCTAAACTAGTCATCTGAAGTGTTGCTTGCAAACATCTAACTGCTGTTCTCAAGGATTGGCAAGTACTGTGTGGTTCTCAGCATACGCCTTCCAAGTTCAGTTAGCATCAGTCTCAGATTCATTCTATCAGAAAAGTCTCAGGACAGAAGGCAACATGAGCAATTCACTGTTGTATGTCTGTGGCCCTGGGCCATCCCGAGTTACAGCCTCCCTTTCAGTTCCTCATAATTTTCCCTAACCGTGGTAGAGAAAGCAGCAGTTCAGTGTGCTCAGTCATGAGAAAACAACGTGTTTACTGAGGTGACCTGCGGCGCTGTCCTCTAGGCCTCGGTTTTCATGTGCTTATTCTCAACTGAAAATTATTAGCAGCATTTGATAGTTTAATATCATTTATAAAACTCTTATTTGTGTTCTGTGAGGATTCCAGAGAACTCTTTCAGTAGCCACTTACTTTTAATTTCCTGTGGTGTAGATATTACTCACTTGAATGAGAAGAAATAACTTTTAGCCAGGAACAGCTAATGAAATTGAAATAGAGCATCCGTACCTCAAATCCTCCATACTGGCTCCAGCACGCCACTGAACTTCATACCTACTCCCGAAAAACCTTTGTTTGCTCTGAGCATTTAACTGCATTTTAAAAATGACTTTACTGTTTAATACTGTTTAAAAGCATTCTCCCCTGGGTTGTCAGATGGCTCAGTCTGTAAAGGCACTTGCCACCAAGCCTGATGACTTGATTTCTCTTCCTGGCACTCACCTCTCATAGTAGATGTACAGAATCCATTTCAGAGGGTTGTCCTCTGACCTTCATCCACCAACGCACACACAAACTCACACACAAATAAATAAATAAATAAATAAATAAATAAATAAATAAATAAATAAATATTTTAGAAAATATATAAAGTATTGTCAGGATCATTGCATTGAATCTTTGAGTTCACTCTAGAGTCCACCGGAAAAATTACTGTGATCAGTAAGAAATATTCACAGAATAAGGTATCCAGTACATCTAAAATTTTACCAACTAAGAGAACCTGTAACATTCAATGAAGAATGTTATGGTTAAAAGTATAAAACAATTAAAAAAAAACACTCTTTTAGTTCAACATCTCAGACCTGATGGTTTGAATAAGACTGGTTTCGGGAGTGGCACTACTTGGAAGGGATTAGGAGGTGTGGCTTGTTGGAATAGGTGCCTTTTTGGAGAAAACATGCTACTGGGGGTGGGCTTTGATGTTTCAAAAGCCTAAGCCAAGCCCAATGGTCCTCTCTTCCTGCTGCCTGTGGACCTAGATATAGCACTTTCAGCTACTTCTCCAGTACCATGTCTGTCTGCATACCAGCATGCTCCCTGCCATGAGGTAATAGACTAAGCCTCTCAATTTTTAAGTCAGCTCCAGCCAAATGTTTTCTTTCATAGTATTTGCTGTGGTCATGGAGTCTTTTCCCTAAAAGAGAACACTGACTAAGACAGACCTCTTGTGTGCTGCTGGGCATGCATCTATTCTCTTGAGTTTCTGTTATTGCAGTGTAGTCTGTTGCTTCCTTCACCTTGAGCTATTAATCTCTTTCAACTGTTTTTTTTTTCCTTTCTGTACTACATGTCTTTGCAATCAAAATTACACATTTCACAAATAATAGGGAAGGCAATTAGTAACTTAAGTCAGAATTGAGTTCATTTCTGAGGGAGGTGCAAAACAGAAAAGCAGGATGTTGGGAATAAAAAGGGCAAGTAGGAAATAAAAGTTCCATGATACCATAGTGCATACTTTGAATTTGTTTTTTTTTTTTTTTTTGTAGGTACACTTTGATTTTTCCTTAGAAAAACAAACTATTTTATTTTCTGGAAATCATCAGTTAAAAAGAAATTGTATTCTTCTCACTCTAATCTTCATTTGGGTGGTAGGTATCATGATAGCCTCGGTGAAATGTATGTGTGGCATCCCATCACTGAGAGGAAGAAGCTAGAGGAGGGGAAGTTTAAGGTCATCCTGACTACCCAGGTCTAACCTGGCTTATGCAAGACTGTTTCCTTTTAAAGGATATATGTGGCAGAGTAAAAGAACAAGTATTTCAATACGGTGAGTTGGCTCATCCAGTAGAAGTACTTAATCCAAAGCCTGAGAACTGGAGTTTGCTCACTAGAACTCACTTGGCTGAAGAAGAGAATAGAGTCCTCCAGCCTCCGTTCTCACAGTATGGCATTTAGCCCCCATACATGAATACATACATAAGTGTAATAAAATCATAAATGTTTTCTTCATACTTGACCAAAAATGGAATCCCAGTCTTCTATGTGAATATATCCAAAGCAATTTTATAGGCTTAAAAGCATATGGGTATTTTTAATAGTAATACATTTACACATGACCAAACCATACCACATGCAGGACTGAACATTTTATTAGTTTCTTCCTCAATAGATAATTACTGATATTAGTCATAAATTGTGAGCTGGGATGTTTCAAACATTTCATACAGAAACACTTAGGAATGTTAAAAGCACTTCTACCTGACATTCAGAATCAGGAAGTCAACAGGGCAAAATAATATAAATGTTTAAAAATTGATGCACATATTATTAATGATTAAAGTTTGAGAAGAATATTCTAAAACTAAATCCTGGCTTCATTTTTACAAATACCTATGTGTGTGTATGTATGTGTGTGTGTACACACACATATATTTATGTAAGTACATATGTACTCATCTGAAAATGTAAAGGATTATTTGGCCATATTTCTTGTTTCAGACAATAATTAATATATGTAGAATAAATAATAATTCTACATATTTAAGTGTTTACAATTTGAATAACATAAGAGAAAGTCTGGATCTTTTAAGATGATTGCTCTTAGACAAACCTTATTATTTTAGAATATTGTACTTCTGTGTCAGGAGATTGAGAAAAATTTCCAAAACTAATAAACATTGCCTTCTGTAAACAACATACAGATTAATTCTGATCTAATTCTTAGTTCCAGTCCAAAATTTTAGGCAGCCAAGTATAATTTGACAAGCCTCCTCAATTAGTTTATGAGAGCATGTCACTGCCAGCTTCCTCATTTGAATCATGATTCAGTGTATTCTCTCTTTCACTTGGCTACTAGACACATACATATACAATTCTCATCATTAATACTCTTAAACTTTAAGGTGAAATATGTCTTTGATGGCAACGAGGAAGGATGCTATGGATGAGTTCATTCAAGGACCCTAACCGCTGTATACCACCTAGAAATGCAGGTAAACGTTAAAGGTGTTCTGATGGCAAAGTGGCGTGGTGGTTTTAAATGCAAAATGTCTCCCACAGGCTCAAGGGTTTGGATGCCTGCCCTCCAGCAGGTGGCACTGCTTGCCAAGGTTTTGCACTCTTTAGGCCGCCCAGATTCAGGAGCAAGTAGGTCACTGTGAGTGGTTTTTTGGCTTCATTGCCTCACCCTACCTTCTGTCCACTATTTCCTGAACACAGTGCAATGTAACCAGGCCGCTTCAGGCTTCTGCTGCCACAGCTGCCCTGTCTGCTCTTGTCCTTTCCACCATGATGACTGTATACCTCTGAAAACTAGGTCAAAATTAGCCATTTCACCACAAGGTGGCTTTTGTCAAGAATGTCTTAACACAGCAACAGGAAAAAGAGACTTAGGCAAATAGGTTCAACCACCACGTCAAAAGAATTTAATTGCTCATCTCTGACTTCAAAGGGAGGTGAAAACTCTGAAAAGGCCTTTATCATTCCCCTATACTTCTTTGCTATCTGCTTCTGAAAAAGCTATTTTGTTTGTTTGTTTGTTTGTTTGTTTGATTGATTGATTGTTTGTATGACTAGGCTACGAACACACATAATTCTTTCTTTTATATGAACTATTTCAAGAGAGATTTTTAATGGTACTTTATCAGTTGTTAGAGGAGGTATAACTTGGAATTGCTGAATACAAAAATAAAGAAAATGAAAAAGAAATAGTAAGCATAGAGCAAAGAGCACAGAAATTGAGGGCTTTTCTATATCTGTATTTAGCCATCAAAGGGGGGGGGGAGGGTGTAATTACAACCCTGTGAGTGTAATGCATAGAAATATAAGACAAATTTACAACCCATGTGAGGTGATCGTTTCAACTAATCCTATGATATGAATATGGTCAAATGCCTATAACCCAACTATAAAAAGTAAAACAATATAAGCATATAAATTATTTGCTTATTAAATGAATATGTCTTTTAGACATGAAAGTGTCCCATTCATTCGGCCATCTTGATTGTCATATTAGAATTAAACTACGTAATGTTAAAAGAAAATCAGAACATTTCGATAACCCCCCAGTCAGTAAGATACACCATTTTATGAAAGTCTTTTTTTTTCTTCTTCAGAGATTTTATCTAAAACATGTGCATTAAGCTACCTGTTAAATCAATTTAGGAAGATATTCACGAAGATTAAGCCAAGTAATGGATGAATGAGAGTTTCGAATTTAGTGTACTTTCAGAAAAGTCTAAATTGTAAAACTTAAAGAAGAATTTCAAGAGAGAGAGCGAGATGGAGCCTGGCTTCCTCTGCATGCTCTCTGTTCTTGGTGTGGCTGTACCAAGGCATCACTTACAAAGCATGGTTCTCTAATCAACCTCTTTCTCCAGCACATTCAGTCAGCCATTGCGTCTTCCCATTTATTCATGTACGTAGGTTTTTTTTTTTCTCTGCTCTTTCACTTCCTTTTGGATACTAAATTCTGATCTAATTCCAGTAAAAAATACTCTCCAGCTGGAACCAAAATTCATTCTTACAGCCTTTAAAATCTACCCTCTAAAGAAATGAAAGAATATAAGTGAAGGTAAGATAACCTGTAATTTCAGCCATTCTCTGATCCAAATTCAGCCTAGGTTACTGATTAACATCGTGCTTCCTAGTACGTTAAGTAACACCTTCAATGGCAAAGTCCTTCCGTACCATCAGGTTTCTTTCCCACATTTCCTGATTCCATTTACACTCAAGAAGTTCCAGCTTGACTCTGTCTCTAAACAACATGGCATTCAGTGTATCTGGATATTTTCTTTCTTTCCCACAAGCTTCATGTATCTAGAGACCTCTCACAGCCTCATGCTACTGCTGCCTCAAGTCTTAACTGACAATACACCATACAGGATATATTTTTCTTTTGCATTTGATGAGACTAATGTGCTCTGCTAAGGAGGGGACTTTTTTTTTCTCTTCTAGTAAACTCTGTATATATTATGTCATACAACAGGAAGAATAAACATTTACATGGTAAATGGTTAATATAAAGGAAAATATCTCACATAGTTACTATTTTTTTCTGTCTGCTGTAAGAACAGCTGTAAAATTCACCGGCACAATATTATTATTTTTTCCCTTTGTGCCACCCTCTTTCATCAAAGATGTTCATTCTCCAGGTCTTCTAGAAAAATCCTAGCATGGTTTTCTTCTGAGCTCTCTGTAACAATATATAATGATCGATGTATGCCTCTCTGTATTAGATGGAGAGCTATGTGAAGGCAAAACCCGTGACAGATTAACTTTACATGTCCATTTCCCATGTGCTTAGATAACCCAGTAATTATTTATCAAGTATGAACAATGAAAGTGGTGAGAAATGGGGTCATGTAGAGACATAATACGAATTTAAAGATAGATGGCAGAAGTCAGCCGTTTGTTAAAAATTTTCAAGGGAGACAAAAATGACAAAAGGGCCTGTGATATGTTGATAAAGAGCTGCATAAGGAAAATGAAAATATTAAAAGCAAAAATTGGAGAAGTGATAAAAAGAATGAAGTGAGTAGGGTAGTTAGAGGACAAAATCAGGGAACCAAAGGACAGAATCAAAACAATGGAAACTGACAAGAACAACCTAATCCTTCAAGGACAGAAGTGATAAAAAGAGTGAAAGACACTAGGAGTCATGTAGACACGTAATCTCTACAGAAAACAGAAAACGAGAAGTAGATACTTATATAAACCAGGAATTTAAAAATGACTCAAGAATAACCGAAGAACAAAACAATGACAGGACTGAGAATATAATATCTAGAGGGAAATACAGAAGAGAGGTGATCGCTTGGCATTACAGTAAAAGTGTTCATCTAAGTATTGATTATTTAATTTTATTATTAGACTAATAAAGTTGAATAAAAACCAATAGCTTGAAGGTATTTTTAATTTAAAAATAATTGACAAATATTGAACCTGAAGCTAGCAATCACTGGCAACACAAGCGTATTGGGATATGCACATGCCTCTTTTAAAAATTGTAAGTTTTGCTCTTATCAGGACTGATTGAAATTTAGTATCTGTCCTTGGCACTAGCAAATGTTCCGGAACTTGAAAGGGTGTTGTGTGTCTCTTCATTCACTTTAAGAATAGCAGTTCCCTGGCACTGGAGGAAGAAATGGGAAGCAAAGCAGCTTAGGCAGATGTCCTGGACACTGTCAGAGGCGGTGACTTTTATGTGATGTGTCTCACCCTGACATCTCTTGGTATTCCATTACAAATCGGAGGGATGGTGTTTCACTCATGAGTTACAGTTGCCTCAGGTACCCAGATTCTATGTGGGCTCTTTAGCCGAGGTCAGCCAACACTTATTGTGAAACACCACTCAAACACATGGAGACCAGCTGGCAAATCGGCATCTCTATGATGCTTCAATCTGCCCTTCTAATGAAATATTTTGTTAGGAGGCAGACCTTGAGGGATGTCAAGGAATTATTTAGGGTGCATCTAAACACATATAAACAACACAACTGTTTTGGGGGCTTCTTGTTATTTAAAGTAAGCTTAATAGTTTGGAATTTTAACCTTTTTGTGCAGGGATAAAGATACAGCAGAGATTTAGGGAAAGTCCAGCCAATGGCTGGCCCAACCATGAGGAAGAGCCAACCCCTGACACTATTAATGATACTCTGCTATGCTTGCAGACAGGAACCTAGCACAGCTGTCCTCTGAGAGGTTACACCCAGCAGTTGCTAGAAACAGATGCTGAGACTCAGAGCCAAACATTCATGGAAGCCTAAGGAGTCTTGTGGAAAAGTGGGGAGATGGGAAGAAGGACCTGAGGTGAGAGGAGCTGCACAAGAAGAGTGACAGAGCCAACTAACCTGGCCCTGAGGGGTTTGCAAAGACTGAAGTACCAACCAAGGACCATGCATAGACTGGACCTAGCCTTCCAACACAGCTGTAGCAGATGGGCAGCTCAGGCTTCATGTGGGTTCCCTAGTAAGGGGAGCAAGAGCTGTTTTTGACATGGACTTTGATGCCTGCTTTTTTTTTTTTTTAATCACTCCTCCCCTGATGAGATTGCCTTAATAGGCCACAGTGGAAGAGGAAGTGCTTAGTCCTGGTGTGATTTGATGAGCTGGAGTGGGTGGGTAAGAGGGTGTTCCCCTTTTCTGAGGAATAGAGGAGGAAGGGAAGGATAGTGGGGCTGGGAGGGGAGGAAAAGAGGGACAAGGCTGAGATCAGAATGTACGGTGAATAAATTAACAGGATAGACAACAGGGGGAGCCGTAGAAGAGAGATAACAGGATGGCAGCCTACCACAGACATTGAAGCAGATGCAGAGATTCATAGCCAAACTTTGGACAATGCATAGGGAGTCTTATGGAAGAAGGGGGAGATAGAAGGACCCAGAGTGGACAGAAGCCCCACAAGGAGACCAAAAAGCCAAAAGGGGGGGGGGGCAAAGAACAATAGAAAGAAAAGAAAAGAAAGAAAAAGCTGGGTCTAGGGAAGACTGCAAAGATTGATGCATCAACCAAAGACAATGCATAGAGAGGACCTAGACTCCCTGCTCAGATGTAGCCCCTAGACAGCTTGGTCTCCATGTGGGTTCTCTAGTAAGGGAAGAAGAGACAGTCTCTGACATGAACTCAGTTGCCAGCTACTTACTCAGTTCTCCCTGGTGGGGTGACCTAGCCAACCCACAGAGGAAGAGGATCCAGGCAGTCCTGATGGGTCCTGATAGACTAGGGTCAGATAGTAAGGGAGAAGGACTTCCCCTATCAATGGACTAGGGAAGAAGGACAGGAGAGGAAGGAGGAGGGTGGGTGGGATTAGGAGGAGATGAGGAAAGGGCTAACAACTGGGATACAAAGTGAATAAATTGTAAATAATAATAATAATAATAATAATAATAATAATAAATTAAAATGGAAGCTTTTACTTGGAGGAATCCAAGGAAGAGAAAAATCGGTTTTATATGTATCTAAAGAAGCAACCAATACTATCAAATTATTTTGAAATGTAACAGAAACACCTACTGGAGGGGCATTCAATTCCTTCTTTTGCATCACACAGAATGTAAATTGATTTTCCTTCTATCTCAATCACATTACTGATCTACAGACACTTTCCTCCTTGACTACTTGAAGAAAGTTAAACTCAGAGACCTTACTGACCAAGAGTCTCAGAATATCATGGTTATAAAATATCATAGTGATATCTGGCTTTAATAGTTAATAAGAAAACGAATAAGAGAAGGTGCCCCCAACCCTTTTGGAAAATAGAACATGCAAATTCAATAATTTCACACATCTTTCAAGCTGCAATACTTCAGAGGCCTTTGAATAACCTTGTGATTATCCACATTCATCCAGGAAGCTGAGTCAATCACCAGGAAATTGATATCTATTAACAGCTAGATTATTAAATTTAAAAATCATCATAACATAACATAAGCAGTGTCTGCTTCATTGATAAATATTGATCTTCAACTTATGAAAATGCAATTAAATATTTTAATACCTAAATATCATCAAAATATTTCTAGAACCCTAATAATTCCTAATGGGCTTCCTGATTCAGAAGGGAATATAAACATCTAATTTCACTCTTTCTCCGGGTCTTGTGTGGACCACAGATATTAAGTTTGCTTCTGATGTAAGCACTCTGTTATGAGAACATATTCCCTGGTAGTGGCTGGTGTCTAGGAAAGCTATAGGAACTCTTTAACCTCTCTGGTAGAAGTGGGTCCCTAGGAACAGTCTTTCAATGGTTCTTCCCAACCCAGGCTCTAATCAATGTTCTCCACATCCTGATCTGTCATCAGATAATTATCCAACCTCACTGCTCTTACTTCTATGGCATGAGCACTGTTTTGTCTACCCTGCTACAGTTGGAATTGAACTTGTGTCTTTAGTTTTAGCAGTGACCATCTTTAGCCACTGAGCTCTCATTTTTTTTGGATTCTTATTTTTTTTAGTTTTCACTCATAATTTAAAATTTGTTTTTATTACTGTCTTATAGTTTTCAACAGTGAATTGCAAAATGCATTCATTAATCTATGCTTAGGCTAAGAAAATGATTTCTTAATCATGTATTTTCACTGGGAGATCCACACTGTACATTGCTTGGTTAGCAAAGTACTCTATTGAAAATAGCAGCTCAAGAAATAAGACAATCTTAGTACCTAGTGGTGCCTCAGAAAAGGATAATATATATATATATATATATATATATATATATATATATATACATATATATTATGTATATATATGTGTGTGTGTGTCTATTTTTAACATATATAAATATATCCATTTTAACTATTATGTGTAGCCAATTAACTATTGTGCAGGACATAATATGTGTAAAATGAGAGACTATTTGCTGCTAAATAACATATTACTAACTGTGACTCCCACTCTGAAATGTCTAACTATATATCCTTAAAATAATCGTGATGAAATTGTAATGTGGATAAAAACTATGTTTATGCTTTCATGCTAAATTTAACTGCATAGAAAATATTGCATCCAAGAAAAAAATACTTTAAAAAAAGTGGACATAAGAAAAGAATAAAAAAAATGTTGCGTTCATTTTTAAACAATCACAGGTTTATTATAGATGGTATATGAGGCAAAATTTAGTTGTCTCTGGATTCAGTTTAAGTTGGAGCGATTTTAAGATTCTAAAATTGATAATGCAGTTCTCCCATTTTGAAGTGTAGACACACAGTATGCCTGTTTGCAGATGCCTCTGGTAAGAATGCTTTTATTTAAATTTTGCAAAATGGGTCTATTTTGCAATACGTTCTCACTCAGTGTACTTGAGAATTCTCTTATAACACCCTAGCTTTGGTTCACAATATCCTCAAAGTTACTGAGACATCAGAATCTTTTTAAACTAGGTTAAAAGTTTTTCATTAGGACATTACTTTTGTCAGGAGCTGTGCACTCTGAGCATATGAAACTAGAGACATGTACTCTAATATGACATGTACTCTGGACTTGTTCTTTCTTCTACTCCCCCACCCCCAATTTGCCATGTCTTATAGCAGAGAATTTATCATTCCTCTTGATGTATGCTTTCTAGAAGTTCTTGTTTTTATGCAAACTCCTTACTATAATTGTAGATAAAATTTACATGATCCTCTAACTCTACCCAGACTAAGTATAGAGAGAGTCTAAGTCACCGTTCCTCATAAATGCAGTTACACACACACACACACACACACACACACACACACACACACACACAAATAAAAAGGTCAAGATAGTAAAAACAAACCTGCGTAGATTCATAGTTGGTTGCCTTGCCTTTACATTTTTAGATCCTTCTCTGCTAGATACATCACTAAGGAAAACAAAACCAATGTGCAATCGATATGCACGCTGGTGGAGCCTAGTCCTAATGAATACAGCGACAAAGCTGCCCTACACCTAAGGCTCAGGGAACATTGCAGAAGAGGAGGTGGAAAGATTGTAAGAGCCAGAAGATCAAGGACATTGTTGAGTTGAACAAGGTAGACACCAACAAAAATCCCAAGCTGCATAATGTCTCACAAGGTCTCAAGCCTACACAAAATGCTACAGGCAAAGGGAATAAGTTGGGAGCGGGGAAGAGTACACCGATTTTTTGTTCACTGCCAAATGGTCATCCTTGAAAACATACATTATATGGACTCAATAGGTTATACTACAGAATATACACGGAGAGAAATGCATATATGCATGCAAAAACAATTGATTACAAACACAGGTCATGAATTTGATGGTGAGCAGGGAGGTGCATGTGGGAAGGTTTGGAAGGAGGAAAGGAGAGAAGAAATGTAATTAAAATATGGGCTGAAAAATAAATTTAGAGAAGGGTCTAAAAAATGTAGCTGTGACATTTTGACATATCCAGTCTTCTCCCTGTTCCCCATATGGAAGTCATTATGGATCGTTTCTTACGTCCTCTTCCTTATTTAGGACTTTCAAAATTTTTCAGAGAGATGGGGAGATCAGTAATGGAAATTTTGGCTTCTTTGTAAAATCAATTATGTTATATAAACATGTTTTTGTTTTAATCCCAAGTATGGGATTTCAGTTGGGTTATAGCTTGTTCACAGTTGCTAACTGTCTCCTGCAAAACCTGCCATTTGTCGTCCTAATGGCCTACCAGGTGCAGCAGGGAGAGGGGCGTGGTCTAGGATTCCTAGGATATAAATATGAGAGCCAGACAGAGACAAGGTGTCATGGCAAGCATTGTTAGCATGTGGCCTGTAGCAGTTTGGAGAGATCCAAGAGACGGATTACTTGCTGAGAAGAGTGTAAACACTATTCAACAATATGATTATACTGAGCAAATTTTAATGCAAAGAAGACACAGAGCAGGGATTAATGAGGAATAAGAAGGGGCAAGACAGTTGTCATATTCTACACAAGGGGGAGCTGAATTATGATTAAGATACATATGAGAAATGAATTACTTTTTTATTTTATTAATTACACTTTATTCACTTTGTATCCTCCCATAAGCTCCTCCCTACTCCCCTCCCGGTCCCACCCTCCTTCCTCTTTACGCATGCCCCTCCCCAAGTCCCTTGATAGGGGAGGTCCTCCTCTCCTTCCTTCTGATCTTAGTCTATCAGATCACATCAGGAGTGGCTGCATTGTCATCTTCAGTGGCCTGCTAAGGCTGCTCCCCTCTCAGGGGGAGGTGATCAAAGAGCTGGCCAATCAGATTATGTGAGAAATGAATTACTTTTAAAAACAACACCATCAAGAGCTTCAACTGCAAACGATAAAGAAAACATTTATATTGAACTACCACAGATTAGAAAGTAGGGCAAATAGAATGCTATTCTGTGTCATATTTTATAAAAACATATTTTATAAAAACTTTAGTAAGGACCATTTCAGTTCAAATTCCCCAGGTATAGGTGAGACTTTTGAAATAAAAATTGAGTTTTAAACATGGGAAATCTTGACTTAACTCTAAATATTTCTATATTCTTATTCTTCAAAGCATTAATTGTATATTTGCTATGATCATCTTCGTGTTTATAGCATTTCAACCTGCTTTCCTCTCATCTTTTATTTTATTATCATGAAGTTACAGCCATTTTATCAAGTTTATACAATTTCTTACGTAGTATTGATTAGATGTCTCATTTTTCCTTTTAATGTGCCTTTAATTTTTTCTTTGAAAATTTTCCTTCTTGAATGCTTTATAACTTGTCATTAAATTTTGTGTCTTGTTGGGATAATATTCTTGTGGAATATATACAATCTACCTTTGTTTTCTCACATGCTGATTTCTCTACCCCACTACCTGGTTTCAGTCATAGGACGTTCATTCTAAACATCACCTGTCTCAAGTTCGTGTAAACATGACACCATTTGTTCTCTGTATTGTCAATAAAACAACCATCCAATGATGAACAGAAGAGCGAATAGGGTGGGACAGAAGAGTGAATGGGAAGAGTCGTGAAGAGAGATCTGAGAAGAGAAGACTTTGGAACTACCAGGAGATATGAACCAGACCTAAGCTATGACTAAAAGCAAGTATAATGTGAGAAATCTGAATGTGAGGAAGCTATGCAGGCTTGGAGGTTTAGGATGGAGTAACCATTGTCCAGCATTGTGCTCTAGGTTAACTAAATAATTCCTAGTCTCGGTGTGGTGATTTGGGTATACAGCTAGTTTTGCAATAACCACTGTTTAACTGAAAAATAAATCAATATTAAACTTTAATAATAAACAACAGTATCTTTTGATCACTTTCTTCTTATTTTAATCAAATCGCTGTATTCTTTGCCCAATTACCTCTTTCTGTCTCATGGTATATTGATTTTTTAAAATATGTGTTTATATGTTATATGATTAATATATGCTTATAAAATATGCATCTACATCTATCTCTATGAATAGAAAGATGCAGGTAGATGGGATTCTAAATTTTGAATCTGATACAATTGTTGTACATCAGCACAAAGAAATAAAATGAAATGAAATGAAAAAGTAACATTGTTGACCCTTTGACGTGAAACCAGAGTTTGATGTAGTCTCATAAAAGTACAAATACTGCTTAATACATGGTTTCCCATGACATATCATTTCTAGGACAATTTTTTTTTTTCTGAATGAAAACTCTTATTTAGAAGGTACTACTTCCTAGATAATGGCAGAGGAAGCTAATTTCCATCAATTCCTCCCTGAGGGACCCTGCTGAACTAATTGTCTCACCACACAATGCAAACAGAATTCAATGAAACCCAATTATGGACTGCCTGTCTACCAGATCAGCAGAGAAGCAGGGTCTCTGGTCTTACTACTATCTGCTGTAAAATTTGCATGAAAGATTATGAAAATAATAATAATTTATAATTACCAGTATGTGGGACATTTTATTCTCTGATCTAACTTAAAGTTATTTTGCCAAAAAGTTCAGTGATGAATTTAGATTTTTGGTTCATTAACAAGAGAGTGTACGGTAACCAGCACATTCATTGGGGACATGGCATCTTCTTCAAGATGATGGATCTCAGATTCTGTGTTTGTGAAAACAGCCATTAGATATTTTTCAGTCATCCATTCTCCCTATATCTTTGATAGAAAACTCTCACAAATGTCAAGAACCTGCAGAATGTTTATTCAAAGCCAAGATGTTTTCTTTGTATTACATACACTGCCTCTGTCTATTATGGGAAAGCTGTGTATGTCTTTGGATTATAGGGAAGGAATCTTAAGAAATAAAACTATGATACCTGTGAAAAAGAAAAGCAATTGTTGTACATCAGTTTTATTTTCAAGTTTGTATTTGTTTCATAGAAAAATAGGATATTTAATGAATTGATCAGATTCTTACCTGCAATACCATCTTGTACCATCCCTGGCACCTGGGAGTAGGAGTTTCCTCTTCCTGATGCCAAGAACATTCTCTTCCCTCAGCATAATGAACTTCTCATATTCTATAACTGACATTTTAGGTGGTGGTGAGGATAATAAGTTTGGTATGTGTTCTAATTGTCTTCCATTTCCTTGGAAATACAGAATGCAGGAGCGTCTCCGGTCACCTGTCCTACATTCACGTTCCTTCAAAAGTCAAAATTCACTTCCCGAATTTCAAGCTCTTTGATTTTATGTTTCTTCTTTTATCAATTTTTAAATTTAATTTATATTTTTATAAATTACAGTTTATTCACTTTGTATCTCTGTTGTAGCCCCCTCCCACATCCTCTCTCAATCTCCCTCTCTCTCCCTCCCTCATCTCTTCCATGCCCCACCCCAAGTGCACTGATAAGGAAGGTCCTCCTCTCTTTCCCTCTGATCCTAGCCTGTCATCAGGACTGGCTGCATTGTCTTCCTCTGTGGCCTGGTAAGGCTGCTTTCCCCTCAGTGGGAGGTGATCAAAGAGCCAGCCATTGAGTTCATGTCAGAGACAGTTCCTGTTCCCCTTACTAGGAAACCTACTTGGAGACTGAGCTGCCATAGGCTACATCTGTGCAGGGTTTCAAGGTTAACTCCATGCATGGTCCTTGGTTGGAGTATCAATCTCACCCCTGTGCCCAGAATTTTTTGATCGATTGCTTTACTGGTGGAGCTCCTGTCCTCTCCAGGTCTTCCTGTCTCCTACTACTTTCATAAGATTCCCTGCACTCTGAACAAAGTTTGGCTATAAGCCTCAACATCTCCTTCGATACCTTGCTGGGTAGAGTCTGTCAAGGGACCTCTGTGGTAGGCTCTTGTCCTGTTGCTGGTTTTCTCCTCTTCTGATGTCCATAACCTTTGCCTTTCTGCATGAGGATTAATCATCTCACTCAGGGTCCTCATCCTTGCTTAACTTCTTTAGGTGTACAAATTTTAGTATGTTTATCCTATATTATATGCCTGATATCAAATTATAACTGAGTATATACCATGTGTGTCTTTCTGCTTCTGGGATACCTCACTGGGGATGATGATCTTTTCTAGTTCCCACCATTTATCTGCAAATTTCATGATTTCCTTGTTTTTAATTGCTGAGTAGCATTCCATTGTGTAAATGTATCACAATTTCTGTATCCATTGCTCCATTGAGGGACATCTGGGTTTTTTCCAGATTCTGGCTATCACAAATAAGAGCACTATGAACATGGATGAGCCAATGTCCTTGTTGTATATTTGAGCATGTTTTGGATATGTGCCTAGGAGTGGTATAGCAGGATCTTGAGGAAGCACTATTCCTAATTGTCTGAGAAAGTGTCAGACTGATTTCCAAAGTGGTTGTACAAGTTTACATTCCCACCAGCAATGGAAGAGGGTTCCCCTTTCTCTACAACCTCTCCAGCATGTGTTGTCACTTGAGTTATTCATCTTAGCCATTCTGATGGGTATAAGGTAAGATTTCATGGAATCTCACCTTATACCCTTTTGATTTGCATTTCCCTGATGACAAAGGACATTGAGCATTTCTTTAAGTGTTTCTCTACCATTCGATATTCCTCTATTGAAAATTCTTTGTTTACTCTGTACCAGATTTTTTAAATGGATTACTTGAGTCTTTGCTTTTTAACTTCTTGAGTTCTTTATATATTCTGGACATTATCCCTCTGTCAGAAATAAGGTTGGTGAAGATCCTTTCCCAGTCTGTAGGCAGTTGTTTTGTTCTGACAAAAGTGTCCTTTGCTTTACAAAAGCTTTTCAGTTTCATGAGGTCCCATTTATTGATTGATTTTATGTTTCTAATCATCAATGCAATGAAGCACCAGGACCCAGCATTATGTTCAACACTGCAGCACCGTTCTCCTTGGGGCATGTTTCCTTGTGTGCTTTATCTATTGTCATTTCATCAATACTCTCACAAGTAAGTGTTTTTATTATCTCAATCCCTCCTGTTCTCTGGACTTGTGCTAATGTCAAAGACAGGCTGCTGTTTCAATGAAATCTAAAGAACATATTTGTGGTGGTTTGAATGATAATGGCTCCATAAGCTCATAGATTTGAGTGCATGCCCCACAGGAAGTGACACTATTTGAAAAGATTGGGTAGTATTGCCTTGTTCGTAGAATCATGACAATGGAATTCGCATTTGAGATTTCAAAAGCCCACAACAAGCCTAGAGTTTCTTTCCTCTTACTACCTTCAGATCCGGATGTAAAAATTTCAGCTTCTTTTCGAGCACCATGTCTGCCTGCATGCTGCCACGCTTCCTGCCATGAAGATAAAGGATAAACCTCTGAAACGGTAAGCAATCCCCAATTACATGCTTTCTTTTATAAGAGTTTACATGGTCATGCACTCTCTTCATAGCAATAGAACATGGACTAAGACAATATTTTACTTGGTAGTTTTAAATACACACTTTTTTGTACATGTGATAAAGGTGAAATTCTATGTGACAAAAAAAGGTACTTTGCATGGTTAAGAATGAATTACCTCCTAATTTTGAGAAAGTTTGTCTGAAATAATTGAAAATCAGTTAACTACTGCTAGCTTAGGGGCCCATCCAAACTAAATTAAAAACAAAAACAAAAACAAAAACAAAAAACAACAATTTTTCAAAATGGTTGTATAAGTTTACATTCCTACCAGCAGTGGAGGAGGGTTCCCCTTTCTCCACATCCTCTCCAGCATGTGTTGTCACTTGAGTTATTCATCTTAGCCATTCTGATGGGTGTAAGGTGAAATCTCAGGGTCGTTTTGATTTGCATTTCCCTGATGACTAAGGACGTTGAACATTCCTTTAAGTGTTTCTCTGCCATTCAATATTACTCTATTGAGAATTCTGTTTAGCTCTGTACCCCATTTTTTTTATTGGATTACTTGATTTGTTGCTGTTTAACTTCTTAAGTTCTTTATATATACTGGATATTAGCCTTCAGTCAGATAGAGGGTTAGTGAAGATCCTTTCTCATTATGTAGGCAGTTATTTTGTTATGACAACAGTGCCCTTTGCTTTACAGAAGCTTTTCAGTTTCATGAGGTCCCATTTATTGATTGTTGCTCTTAGAACCTGTGCTGTTGGTGGTGTTCTGTTCAGGAAGTTGTCTCCTGTGCCAATGAGTTCCAAGATCTTCTCCCCTTTTTCTTCTGACCAATTTAGTGTATCTGATTTTATATTGAGGTCGTTGATCCACTTGGAGTTTAGTTTTGTGCGGGGTGAAAAATATGGGTCTAGTTTCATTTTTCTGCATGTAGACATCCAGTTGGATCAATACCATTTCTTGAAGATGTTGTCTTTTTTTCCATTGAATGGTTTTGGCTTCTTTGTCAAAAATCAAGTATTGATAGGTCTGTGGGATTATTTTTGGGTCTTCTATTCCTTCTATTGATCCACCTTCTGTTTCTATGCCAGTACCATGAAGTTTTTATTACTGTTCCTCTATAGTACAGCTTGAGATCATGGATGGAGATACCTCCAGAAGATCTTTTATTGTAGAGAATTGTTTTAGCAATTCGGGGTATCTTGTTATTCCATATGAAGTTGAGAATTTTTCTTTCAAGGTCTGTAAAGAACTGAGTTGGTAACTTGATGGGAATTGCATTGAATCTGTAGATTCTTTTTGCTAAGATGGCCATTTTTACTATGCTAATCCTGCCAAGCCATGAGCATGGGAGATTTTTCCATCTTCTGATATCTTCTTCTAATTATTTCTTCAGAGACTTGAAATTTTTTCCATACGTGGAAATTAATCTGGTGCTATCTCAGACAATTAGGAATAGCACTTCCTCAAGATCCAGCTATAGAACTCCTCGGCATATATCCAAAAGACGCTCAAGTATACAACAAGGACATCTGCTCAACCATGATTGTAGCAGCTTTATTTATAATAGCCAGAAGTTGGAAACAGCACAGATGCCCCTCAATGAAATTGTGGTACATCTACACAATGAAATATTACTCAACGATAAAAAAAAAAATGGAAATCATGAAATTTGCAGGTAAATGTTGGGACCTGGAAAAGATCATCCTGAGTGAGTTATCCCAGAAGCACAAAGACACATAGGGTATATACTCACTCATAAGTGGATATTAGATATATAATATAGGATAAGCATACTAAAATCTATACACCTAAAGAAGCTTATCAGGCAGGAGGACTCTGGCTAAGATGTTCAATCCCCATTCAAAAAGGCAAAGACTATGAAAATTGGAGGAGGGAGAAAACAGGGACCAGGACAGGAGCCTACCATAGAAGGTTTCTGAAAGGCTCTGCCCTGCAGGGTATCAAAGCAGATGCTGAAACTTATGACTCTTTGGGAAGAGTGCAGGGAAAGAAGTGGAAGATAGTAAGATCTGGAGAGGACAGGAGCTCCACAAGGTCAGCAACAGATCCTAAAAGTCTGGGTACAGGGGTCTTTTCTGAAACTGATACTCCAGCCAAAGACTACTCATAGAGATAGCCTGAAACCAGTGCACAGAGGTGCAGTTCAGTGTCCAAGTGTGTTCCGGAGTAATGGGGATAAGGACTGCCTCTGACATGTACTGATTGGCCTACTTTTTGATCACCTCCCCCGGAGAGGAGAGCAGCCTTACCAGGCCACAGAAGAAGACAATGCATCCACTCCTTATGATACCTAATTGACTAGGATCAGAGGGAATGGGAGGAGGACCTCCCTTATCACTGGACTGGGGGAAGGATACCAGTGAAGAAGAGGGAGGGTGGAATTTGGAGGGGAGGGGGGAGGGAGGTACAGCGGGGATACAAAGTGAATACATTGTAATTAATAAAAATAATCAAAATAAAAAGGAAAAAGGAAGTTAGCTTTAATAAACTATTTTTCAAATATGATTATATAATTTCATACAGGATCAGCAAATTTTATAACACTTATATCATGATAGTTATTCAAGATGAAATTGGCAAAAATATTATTGTTAAATACTATGGAATAGTATTTTTTTCTATAGAAAACCATATACATATCTATATTGTATAGATGTGTATGTTCACTGACTGGGGGAAATGGAAGAACTGGGAGAAGCGGAATACATGAGACAAAAGACATAGAAAGACAGAGAGAGAGAGAGAGAGACTATGATACTGAGACAAAGAGAGTGTTAGAATTTCTGCCTGCAGACAGCGAAGTGTAGACCCACACTCAATTATCCTGGGCATGAAAAGGAATAAAAGGGTATTATCAAGCTACAGGCTCTGACTGGAAAAAAAAAAAAAACTGCCAAGAGCTTAAATGGGAAAAATAGAAACTGATAACTAAAAGACTTTCATAATGAAACACTATGTATAATATAAGTTTAATTTTCTTATTTTTCAATGAAGTTTGGAGTGACATCTTCTCTCTATTTTAGCTGTGAAAGGTGGATTTTCTTTCAGTGGAATGCAAGATGGAATCAAATTCTGTTTTAGAGGATAATTTCTATGCGAAATAAAAACAAAGTGTGAACAAGAATAGAAGTGCCGCAGGTATTGTTTCATACAATGTAGGTCAGAGTTCTTTTTTGTTCTATTGAACAGTCTACATTCCATTAAAATCCTTTTAAAAAATTGACTTTAATTTTTAAAGCTTCTCATCCTAGTTTTACATACAAGACACCGTAGAGCATGCTATATGGTTACTGTCACATAAGTACGTCACTGCCCCTTGCTGGGAGAAGGGAGTCACTGTCTGGTTGAACTATATTTTAAATAGTCTTATTTCAGATATCTTTTTCGAATACATTCCCTGAGGTGAACTATAGATACAGACACAGGGTCCATAGATGACAAAGCACACAAAGGCTTTTGGCACAAACAGCATTCCAAATTAAGGCGTCTACTTTCTATGTTGGCTTTTAAAAAATGTTTTGAAGAATTGTACACTTATCTCACTTATTTTTTCATTGAATATCTTTAAATATTTACTAGCCAAGTCCTAAAAGTAGGGATTAATGTACACATTCCTTCAGTCATTTATATAAAAAGTTTCACACACAGTAGCTTGTCCTTGTAACAAAGGTTTACAATGTTATCTTTTCATTTTCATATTGTTTACAACCTTTCTTTGAAACAGAATTTTCAGATCTCTTACTACTTGTGTGTAACATTTGAAAACTTTTTCTCAGTTTTCACTCTGAAATCCAATGTGTGTTACCAATTAGTTATGGTTTATATTTGCATATATTCATTAGCCCATCATAACACCTGTTTTGTGTGTAGTGCATCCTCATACAATAGTTTCCTACATGTGACATGTCTGTCACAGAGTAGTCTTCTGTTCTTGTGGCTACATGAAGACTATATAAATTGCTTTCAGTTTTATATTCTTCAGCAACCGGTAAGAGAAGCATTACACATCTTACTGCTCATTGCTTAATTATATAAAGACATTCACAACCTGTTTTTCAACATTCTGTTTCCCTTAATGACATCATTTTCCTTAAAGGGTGGGTGTAGGCAGCTAGGCAATTGCAAGAGATATTCTCTTAAAGATTTTGCCTCTATTGAAGGCTTGCTCACACACTGCAAAGCTCCCTCCCAAGAGATGTGTTCCGGGATCGGGGCCTGGGTCTCCTCACAGGATCCAGTTTCTGTATGCATAGAATTCATAGTCTACCTTTCAACCCAGACTCAGTGGCAAGGCATGTTAGGGCCTAGGAAGATCCAAACATAGAACTGATGTCATAGGTTGCACAGAGTGACACTGGCAAGAGCCCACTCACTGGAATATTCCAGTAAGTAGATTTCAGCTCATGAAAGACTAAGGGAATGTTCCACAAAACCATGCTTGGAACAGTGCAGGAACCTGAATCTTCACCAAAGTGCCACCAGAACAGGTCAGTGTCACAGAGAGGGCTTCTTCATTGAGGACACGTCCCCAAGCCCATCACCGCAATGATCTGGGGTTAATTAATGAAGGTAAAGGAACAAGCAGTTAGGACCATGAAATGGAGAAAACAAAGCTTTGAAACCTTTTCATAGAGCTACAACAGATTGGTGACGCAATGTAAGGTTTTCACTTGCTGGGGAATTCTCATTTTCAAGTGAGCATCCAGAAGTCATAGGACCTGGGCCCCAGTATTGCAGGCAGAAATAAGGGATGAGGTCCTTGAAGTCCTTTCAGTTTTCAGGATACATGTACAGGGTTCCAGTGCCATGGTAACTCTACAGAGAGTAAGGCCAGTCTGACTGGCCTACCACAAAGTCTCAAGAATATTTTTAAACATATATATTGCTTCTAGAATATCACGCTAGGCACAACTCCTCCATAGCTGTCATTATTCATTGGGGTTTCAAGTATACTGATTTGCAGTCTCAGAAACGCCACAGGCCACAAACCCTGATGATGTGGCAATAGGTATCAGCCCGTTGAGAGCTTCAGAGTGAATATGCCCTAGTTACCAATTTCTGTGGACAGATAGTGTGTTCTTGATACAGTGTAATCCCTGCCTCAAAATGTGGAGGTGCAAGAGCACGAAATAATGGCTTCATAAGAAATGTTGCTTCTCTTTGCCACAGTCCTGGCACTGCACACTCATACCTTCCTAATTCTATATTTACATTTCCCTTGCCACTCGGAGAAACTTGGAAATTTCAGGAACGTGACAAACATGGAGCCACCATCGGTTATCACACGTCGCTCCCCGTGCAGTTACCTTGTGAAGTCTGTCATCTCCATCATGATCATGCACATCTTCTTGGCGAGAACAATGATGTCATTGCTTGTGTCATCCCATATCTCGATCTCAGCATCCAACTTGCTCTTCACCTTCTTGAAATCTGCTACTTGCTCAGCAATCTTTTCCTTTTCTGCCTCAGGCAATTGGGTCATCTTAGCCTACAATGTGATAATTCAACTTAGAGTCATACCTCGACAGAGTCAGCATCTCAGGAAAAAAGTAGCCACTACAGGACATTAATACAAACATTTCATTTAAAATCAAGAAACCTAAGCTTAAGTCACCCAATCAAAACTTCCCCACTTGATTCAAATGGGAAAAGCCACACAAATTTTAAATATTTGGTTTCAAACTCCAGGATTACATTTGAGATTAGAAAGTTAGACTGATATTTTAGATTAGGAAGGTGTCTGATATTTTAGTTTTCCTCTATAAAATAACTTGATATTGGGCAAATTTATGACATACCAAAATTTTAATTTAATTAAAATAGAATCTGAAGCGTCACATTTGTTAAAAACTCATATACTTTTACTTATATTAATAGAACATCAACAATGAAGTTAAACTTCACTTGAAACAACACCGCCTACTTGTCTGTCTATATATATATATATATATATATACAGATTGCTCCTTAAACAAACACTTGTTAAAAACTTCTTAAACAATTACAACATAAGCTTATACAAACTCATTGATGGTGTGTATATTTCATACGTGAAAATAGTAAGATCCATATTAGCATATGCATTGTTGCCATGAAAGAAGAAGAGTGCGGGGAAGGATTTGTGGAGGACGCTCTCCTTTATTAGCATACCAGGCCTAAGGTTCTGGTCGAGCAGCAAACATTATCTGCTTTGGCATGATAGCACTCCGTGGATATGCTACATTCCTAACAGCATGCAAATCACATCTTCCCGTTGCATCTGAATTGAAGCTTTGGTAGGAAACCATGTAAACTCTAACACCCCTACACTTTCAGCCTCAGTGCCTGGAAACTGTAGGTTTTGTGAAATAGAAAAAAAAAATCTAGAAAAAAAATGATTTGATACTTTAAAGATCATAAAATTTCATGAAGCTGTCTTTGCAGTTATGTTGTGAAACTTTTTAAGATGTACACAGACACACACACATACAAACACACCCAAATAGACATGCAGACTCGTTTGCAACTACACACACAAAGATACATACACAGACCCATGCATATACACACAAAGAGAGTCAAAATATATACACATGAATAGATACATAGACACCTGCACACACAAACATTCACACCCATATATGTTAACACACACTAGAATTTCAGATATTTTCTAGTCATAGGTGAAAAGGGTGGTGTTTTGAAAGAGATAAAACAGGCATTTTGAAATTTCTCACTAGGCATATGAAAAATATGATATCTGCAATTATTTATGGATTCTAGTGAATGGGCATGTATAGATGGGAAAGAAATATCAGAAAGCTTTGTGATTTTATGAATATTAGGTTCAAGATAGTAAAAACACTTCTCAATGGATCAGTAGTGTGTAATGCCAAAACGCTTAACTATATTAAATAAAGAAAATAGGCTCATGACGGTGGTTCACACCTTTAATCCCTTTAATCAAGAGGCAGAGGCAGGGTGGTCTCCTATAGTTTGAGGCCAGTCTGGGCGACATAGTGTATTCTAAGCTAGTAAGGGTTACATTCAGAGTCCCCATCTTTAAAAAAATGGAATAATGGTAAGTAGAAAACATAGACAAAAATATAAATAAAAGAATCAATGTGGACTGTCTCTCATTTATTATTAACTTATTAGTATTATTAGCCTATTATTGATGGAACCAAGGATCTCAACATGGCGTCACTTAAGCTCTCAGGATTAGGATACCTTGCCTTATTGCTAACGTAGCAAACGCAACCAATAAGGCTTTGTGGTGTGAAGTTTCTTTCAAATTTCTCAGCATAAGCCCGGCATGTATTAAATGTTCAACAAGTGATAAGTATTTCTTTTTCAAAAAATTATCATTGTGTATTCATATTTCTAGCGCACCTTTATTGAAGACTAAGGTTAAGCTTCCTGATGCTAGAATTTAAAAAAGAAAGATTTATTCTATTTTTAGTTATGTACATGTGTCTGTGTGTATGTCTGTAAGACAGAAAGAGAGGGAGAGAGAAACAGAGAGAGAGAGCGAACAAGTGTGTGTGCGTGTTTGTGTGTGTGTTTATGAGCACAGGGGTGGCAGTGGCTGTGAGGGCCAAAGGTGAAAGTCCCCCTGGAGCTGTGGTGATGGACATTTGGGAACCAAACTTCAGTCCTCTCAGGTCCAGTGCCTACTCTTAACCACTGAACCATCTCTCCCGCCCAGAGGCTAGATTTTTAATTAGTGAGCTCTACCACTTCTCTCTCTTAGCACTGAAAGTAGTTTCGCCCACCCCACCCCCCTTTTCTTTTTCTCTGGGGAAATGTGTCCTATGCAGTGTTATAAGCAGAGCCACTTTTACTGCCCCTGGCATATGGCAAGGCACATAAATGAACACAGCTCACTACCTCCTGAATCAAATGTAACACGTGAGTATGTAAAGTAAATTGTAAGCTATCAACCCGTTAAACGAGCTTGGAAATAGAAATGGGTTTTATCTGTCTTGAAGATTGGTCATTATTTTTCTCCTCTCATAAAATGTTTATACATTCAAGTACTAATAACTGCACTTGAATGTTCAACAGAGGCATCTTTTTACTTCCTACATCTGAGAGGTAATGAATCTGTGTTTCTGGCTGTGCTTGGATTTTAAGTTGTTTACTATCATCATCGCTGTCATCATCATCATCATCATCATCATCATCATTTGGCCGTTTGACACAAGCTAACGTCATTTGGGAAGAGAGATTCTCAGTCAAGAAAATGCTTCCATCACAATGCCATGCAGGCGAATTTATGAGGTATTTTCTTGATTAATGATTGAAGTAGGAGGGCCCAGCGCTCAGTGAACGCTGCAAACCCTGGGCAGTTGGTCCTGCTTTGAATAAAAAGCACACTGAGCAATCTCTAAAGAGCAAGCCAGTAACGCGGTACTCCTCCACTGACTCTTTAGTACTTGTCTCTCGGTTCTGGCCTCGCTTGAGTTTCTTCCCTGATTTCCCTCAGTAATGGGCTGTTAACAGCAAGCATGTGATGAAATAAACCCGGTTCCTTCCCAGGTTACTATTTTCACATTCTTTGTCTTATTATCATTTATTACAATTTATTCAATATATATCCTGGCTGTGGCCCCCTCTCTCATCTCCTCCCAATCCCACCCTCCCTCTTCTCCCTCCATAGCCCTCCCCTAGTTCACTGATAGTGGAGGTCGTCTCCCCTTCCATCTGACCCTAGCCTATCAGGTCTCATCAGGACTGGTTGCACTGTCTTCCTCTGGAGTCTGGCAAGACTACACTCCCCAGGGAAAGTTAATCAGAGAGCCTGCCACTGAGTTCATGACGTGTTTTGTCATAGCAATAATACCAATAAGACACTGACAGCTAGTATAACTCATAATGCGGAAGTCTACAGCAGATTATTATGGAAAGTTATTCACTAATGACAATGTAAAATATTGATGTGGTGATGTAGTCTAGGATATTCCAGTTTCTATTCCTAAGAATGTCCCTGATCTCCCATAGCTCTCCAGGAAGTCCATAATTCCAGAGTATAAGTTTCCCCAGAAACAAAATGACAATAGTTATAACATTCACCCTCTTCTTGAGGGATCACAGTGGATTATTGAACAACATCACAGTAGAAGCTGTCACAGCTAGAAAACACATAGGTTGCATCTTACATAGTCCCAACACACATGGGGAGTTAACAATCAATGGACATTCAGATCTGACAGGAGGAGAGTCAGAAGTTGATCAAGTGCTTAGAAAACTCAAAGTTCTGGAGGATTCTAGTTTTACTTTGCACAGGACAGCAACAATAATGAAACATTAAATTACAGTCTGACACCTTTACTGAAGGGTTTAAGTGGATCTATGAATAATTTATTAAATGCCATCAATCAATTTCAATCACTGGGAAAATTTAAAAGTCAAACCCAAGAGAATACTTGATGTTGAGGATTCCAGATAAAAATGCTTCTTGGATAATTTTGTATTGTGCAAGGTATGATAAAAACAAGAATGAAGCTTAAGACAAATAAAGTTAAGTATAAACCCTGACATAAATAGCCAGATATCTACATGACTAGGCTTAATATCTATAAAGCAGAATGCTGGCACAAATAGCTTTGTGGGATTCCTGCCACACGAATGATGTTGCATTGTATATCTATTGATTTAGAAAGTTGAAACTAAAGACAATGACAATAGCTATGTGCGACTTGTCCCAAACTCTCTCTAGGTATCATTTATTTGTTTGAGATTCCATCTTCATAAAAGCCCCATGAGGTAAGTGATATGGTTATCTCAGTTTACACATGGTGAAAATAAGTACTTCTGGGAGAGCATGCGATTTAGTACAGTGTCTAGCATGAGGCAATGTATGGACCAGGATTCGAACCATAAAGTGTAGACAGGAATTCTTGTTCTATTGCCATACTGACAAACATGAGCAGTATCATCCGAAATGCACCAACACATCCACACTGTCATTGGAGATATTCTTTAACACACAAGTACATATCAGAACCAATTTTCCCTGTGCAATCTCCGCAGCTGCCTGCCTTCCTTCCTAGACTGGGTTGAGTGTCTACCTTTCTAGAAACATCAAAGCACAGGATAAAGAAAAGCAAATGTAGCCAAACAAATTTGCAGTTTTGACTGATGTTTCTCAGAGTACGTTTTCCACAGTGGGTAGAATTCTCATGAAAACTACTCGACTTTATTATTCTACTCTGCAAAGAACAAACCCTGTCTATGTCATCTGTCCCATTTCACTGTGTGTCCATCTCATCCCATGTATTTGCATCCTTACTCTACTTTCTGGTATTAATGATTTCTTTTATGTGCATGCTTACTCAAATTGTACAATTCTTTATTTAAAAAAAATCCTATGTATGTCTCCGTGGAAAATAAAGATCTAAAGCTTTTCTAATGTCACTATTTACTTAAAAAGATGGACTCTCAAATACTCGAGTAGTTTTTATATAAAAAAGTTATATGTGAAGATAGTTTGTACCTAGGTTTCAGGAAAATATCAAATCCACACAACACATTTGGGCTGCAAACAGAAAGACTGAACACAAACTGGATACCACACAGTTATTGTTGCTTATTCAATAGGAGGATTTCTATAATGTTTAGACTTGACTATAATATTAAGGTATGAACTGCTACAATGTTTCAAATTACTTTAAAGTGTTTCAGAAAAAAAAAAGTTAAAAGTATCTCATACACCAAACACTGGAGCTATTAAAAGTCATCTTCCAAAATTCATTAACATGACTAGAAGAATATATTCAGTCAAATAAAATAAGTATTATTAAATATATTACATATTGCACGCAATACAAACTTAGCAAATTTAGTTGTCCTGAGACAGTCACTAAAGGCCTAATCAGCTCCTTTGGGGAAACAAGAACACTGTATTTGTCTTCCCAACAAAGTCCACACAAAGTCCAGATAGCCTCAGTAGCAAAATGCTTCCTCAGATACAACTAGCCTGTAAGGCTGTTCTTAAGCTGTCTGTATCTTTCTCGCTTCATCTTTTACTTTTTCTTCCTTTCTTATCTCTCTTATTAACAGGCATGCACTATTTCTTTGGCACTCTGTTACAGTTTTGGCAATTGGTAGCTATTAGGCCATTCTTCATGTCTCCTCCCCTTTCTTGCTGCACATCAGCCTCATTTCACCACTAGAGAGCTGAGAGGAGGGTGTGCAATCTGTCTCCCACAAATGACTTTCGTTATGTGAAAGACAACCATCAGATGTTGTTAACGGTGCTTTTCCTTTAGCATTTTTTCTTTTTTACAGTTACCCATTTGTAGCCACTTCTTCAAAAGTCTCTTATCCAGATGATCAACATCAGAACTCTTCAGAGTTGCCACATGTGTCTGTAAACTGACTTCCGACAGCTACCTGATTCCTGGCTAGCCAAGAATACAATACGGTCTTTATGAAGGATACAGAGTTTACTCTGCCAAGGGCCGAAAACTCTCCTAGAAGGTTTTTAGCATCCATACATATTATTTACTTTTACCTAATACTTAATAGAAGTGTACATAAAAACTATAACTACCATGTCTAAGTTTTTTCACATTTAATTCTTTGGACACTAGCTGTTTTCAAGGTTTAAATTAATTTAAATACAATTTCAATGTGCTTCCTTAAATCATTATTACAAGTGTTGATAAGACTCCTGTGATATGCAAACAGACTATGTAAAAATTTGAGCAATTCAATAAATAAATATTGGAAAGATTGTAAGAAACTCACACAATTCTAGAAACCCACTCATAAAATATAGCATAAATCTTCTCTTCCACTTTGCACATAAGTTTAGTTGCTTGAATTTCATGCCCCAGTTTGCAGTAAATCGGTTGGAAGTACACAGGAGGCATGTTAGTCTGAGCACAAGGACAGAAAATCAAAGAGGAGACAGAATGTGATGATACTGGAGATCTTTTTGTTTATACATGAGCTTCCCTGCTTATGTCAGCACAGGGCCACCCCTCTCCCTGTTACAGCACAGTGAAGTGTTTGATCAGAATTGTGACCCTGAATTATCTTCAGGACATTCGCCCAGCATTTAGTGATGTCTACTGCTGCCACTCATGCGGGCAAAGACCTCACAATTATTCTGTGCAGGAAATGCATAATTTATATATTTAGAATTTCAAACTATTCAAACTATTCAAGTAATGGTGCATGGAATATAATTTCGGAAGAAAAATCCACCAAACCCTTTTACACTTTTATTCATTGAAGTCATGAAAAGCTGTGTAAATAGAGTCCCCTTAAAATAGACTTGAAAAGAGCAGGAGAGCTGGCCCGCCACTTGCCAGCTGCAGCACTCAGGAGAGAGTGCACCATGCCCTGACTAGGCACCATAGTGGAGCTGGCTCTGGTGGCATGAGTGAGGTGAGCCTGGAGGGTATGAGTATCTGAGAGCTGACCCTGTGTGCTGCAGGTTGCACTGGGTGAGCAAGTCGGGGCAGCGCTGGAGAGCTTGGTCTGGTGGTGCAGAGACAGAGAGCAGAGACTTTGGACTGACCAACTCAGCTACCAAACCAGGCCTTCGAGTTGGCTCATGCCAACATCTAAAGCATCTATAAACTGTTGGAGTATGTGAAAGGGCAGGTCCTGCTGATGTAAGATGCAGGATCTCCATGACACAGGGTAACTACAGCATATCCTAGAGGAGTCCTAGTGAGGATACAGTATTGATAGTGTAGCAGAAGCCAGGGGCTAGGAACCAGACTAATGGGTCATTGCAAAGATCATTTAGAAGTAAAGTTGGGTGAATAAAAGTGTATACTGTGTGATACACTGTGACACATGATAGATTCCACAATGAGATGCTTTCTATGCTTTGTTTTTTTTTTTTTTTTTTTTTTTTGTTTGTTTGTTTCTTTGTTTTTGTTTTTTGTTTTTTTCTTTTGGGGGTAGGTTTCACTGGCAGAGGGTGAATACAAAGAGACAGGGAAATGATTGGGACTGGAGTGCATGATATGAAACTTACAAAGAATCAATAAAAGGCTAAAAAGACTTCCATTGCTACTATTTCTAAGTACATTTTCTTTGTGTTTTTATAGTTTAATTTTTATATTCTTTTTTATTAATTTTTATTACAATTTATTCACTTTGTATCCCAGCTATAGCCCCCTCCTTCATCCCCTCCCAATCTTGCCTTCCCTCCTTCTTCTCCTCCCATGTATATTTTAATTTTAAAATAAATATAATACCATAAAATGCCTAGGTAGGTGCTCTTACATCGATTAGTAAATGGTTTAAAGTAAACTTTAAAATATGTTAAAGTATCATTAACATATTTTTCAAGGTTCAAGGGAATCTGAATATTTCAACCTGATATACTTTCTGTGATAAAACAATATTTTGAAGAAACAAAATATAATTTCAAATATGGTATTCACCTGCCTAAAAATTATTCTCACATATGTGTGTACATGTTGATATGGTTTAATATTCAGCTACAGGTAAGATATCCATGAAATGACCATTTTTAATTAATATAAATTAATATAATTTAATATAAAATGATCATTTTACATTTATAATGCCTATAAATATAGCTATCCTGGAGAATTATACATAATACATTATATGATATCTAAAAATTTGCATGCGATACCACCTGCTTACCCAGTTGTAGGTTTTAAAATATAGCATAAAATAATTCATGTTACTGTGGAAATTCCACAACTATTATTTCTTAGGAATGTCAGTAATTACCCAGTAATTATCCATGCTTCTATTCATCTGTGATCTAACATCCAAGTTTGTACAATTCTCCATATCAAACTGCTTATTTATACTGAGAATTTTGAAATCATTCATGAACTTTGCACACACCGAACATTCTACCTCTGTATCTATTTTTCCTTGTCCTTATATTTCTGTTCATACTGTCTCACACATTTGATTTGTTAGTAATATTTGACTTTAAGATGCCATAAGGACAATCCAATGTTCTAAATTTCTTTTAAATCACCTATGTTTGTCATTTATATATTTGGCAAAATTTTTGAAGTATTTAGGGGCAACATGGAGAGTAACAAGATGAAAACGGAAATAAAATTTCAACCGCTCTCCTTTTACTCATATTAGAATACAGAGAAAAGTGTGGCCTTCTGTATTTACAACAAAGCTATGTAAAACATAAGCCTTAGAACTTCATGCAAAATCTATTAGAGTGTCTGGAGAGGTAGTTTGCTGGTTAAGAGTGCTTGCTGATCTTGCACAGGACATGGGTTCAGTTCCCAGCACACTATTTTACACATCAGCTCTAAACTTCCCATACCTCTAGCTTCAAGGGATCTGACTGATACTCTCTTCTTGCCTCTCTAGTCACCTGCACATGCGCACACATATGCACGCACACACATATGCTCGCACACATATGCACGCTCAATTTACTTTAAAAAACATTTAGAGGGCAGGTGCTCAGTCAGTAACACGCTGCTTACCAAGATTTTTGAACTATTATGATAAAAAAAATAGAAAGTGGTGAGGATGTTGTGTTGAAGGAGAATACAGAGTGAGGCAATACAAAATTTATTCTTGGCTCTATCAGTGGAGCCTTCCCTTTCACTGAATGGAAGTAAATACAGACTCGTGGCTGCCCGAAATGCAGAAGTGTGGCTGTGGCTGTGAGCTGAACTGAGTAAGGCATTCACACCATCCCTCTAAAACCCCAGAAAAAAAAGATCAAAGAGAGGGCGAGCAACGTTGAAGAGTAGGGAAGCTGTGAAATGTCATTCTGTAAACTTTATACAACTTCTGCAATCATAATTCACAACATATGTGGCTATTTACACTGGGTCCACACCAGACTGGCGCCATCAAAAATCAGTTATGGAAGGGGGAAGGGATAGGTCCTTGCTCTTCAGCTGTGGACCCTGAAGAGTTATGCTTTGTGGGTGGCTGTTACTAGGTCAGTACTTTTACGTGTATATCCTTTCCCGAGGCACTGGATTCCAATGTGTAGTTCCTAGGTCGTGGTCACACAGATGTCCCGGGCGGAACTAGGCGAGTAACAAAATTAATAGATGTGAATGTGTGAGGGAGATTTATGAGGAATCTGGTGAACTGGGTGCTGGAGAGATGTGAGAAGATACGAGAGTGACAGTGCTTATGATGCATAGATGTATGTGTGAAATCATCTAAGAAAAATGACTTAATTAAAAACTAAATATTTAATGAGCACCGTCAGGTGAAACACTCATGAGTATAAACTTAAGATTAAATAACAAACAATTATTTCTTTTTTAAAATTGACACAATATATAAAGAAGAAAAAAATGCAAAGAACCCTTCAAGCAAGTAATGTCTAAGTCAGCCAAGGTTTAGACTTAAGATATCTCAAAACACTCTCAGTAACAAAAGTGCTTAAAAGGATTGCCAAACAAGAATGAAATATTACTTTTGAAATGTGAGTTTTAAATTTTTCTTTAGGAATATTAACAGCATGCTCATGCATTAGTAGAAATGATGAGGAAGAAGCAGATAGAAAAAGAACTAACATGTGCCATCTTGGAAGGCACCAGGTAGATCCTGGGCTATTGATGTTTGTGGGTAAAACTCTAGCACTCATCATTCATTCATTTGGATGAAGTGTACATCAAGTATAACCAGAAAATAATAGTGCTTGTTTACAAAATGAATTCATGGTGAGATACTGTGATCATCCTCTGTATTTATAGCATGAAATTGCATTCTAAAGCCTTCTTCTGTAATGTTTTGCTGTAATGTCTGAGGATAAATGAAAGAAGACATGGGAGTCTCTAGGCTGCTGCACATTTTATGTGCTATGCTGATAGCACAAAAGCTTCAAACAGAATATAAGTTTAAGTCCTGAGTTAGTTTGTTTTATGCTTATGCTATTCAATAAATACTCACACTATCAATAATTAGCCAATCATATGTCACAAGGCTTGATACAATCTAAAATCTACTTCTCTCTGTATTACATCTCCATTAAAGGATTTGTGTCTCTCTGTGGGGTATGGGTAATTCTTTTCCATTATTTATACTGCTGTAATGTTATCCTAGATGCAAACAATCTGTTCTCCATATTTCCTGAGTTCCACATGGGCAGATTCAACCAACCATGACTCAAAAATACTTTGAATTAATTACATCTTCACTAAAATCACAACTCTTTTTCTATTGGCATTAATATCTAAGAACCATGGAAAATTGTCTACTGTATTTTTAGTGTGTTACATGTATCTAATTACTTAGAGACAAATTGAGGTAAATAGAGAATACATGTAGCTATCATGTAACCACAACGTCATTTTAGACAGGGGAAATAAAATTCTGTTAATTTCTCTATCCACAGCGTTCTTGAAATCTATCTCGCACATAAATGGAAAATAAAATTAACTGTATCTAGATCAAAATCTGGCACAGTTATTGCCTGAGATTCAAAACACTTAACACATTCCTTTGTGAATGTGGAACACAATAAAACACTAGGTTTATAGAAATACCTACGGCAACAACGCCAACAGTACTCTAAATTTGTCCATATGGCTAGAGCACACGAGAAAATTAAATAAACAAAACATAATTATTCCTGTCTCCTAGATGTGAGTTTAGAGAGGCAGACATCTGGAGGAAAAAGCACTTAGCAGAAGACAAGGGTTCCTCAAGTAAAATCCCATTTGGGACTGGAAATGAGCTTCTCCACTGAAGGTGTAGCATCTGACATGTGTGCTTTAACTCAGACCGAGATGGGATACAGATGAGGCTGCATCTATAGATGAGCACAAAGGGGAAATGAAACTAAGTCTTCGATCAGCGAGGCTCTTGAAAGTAAAACTCCAGGCTGCTTGGAGCAAGGTTCTGGGATGATGATCATCATTTCAAAATCAGTCCATGTGCAAACTCTGCTCAAACAAAATCTATGTTGATTGGGAACATTTAAAGTAAAAGATGAGAGAGAATGATTTTTGCCTAAGGTTCTCAAGCAGGGCATTTCATGGGCTGTGAATAGTTTCTTTTTGGGAGGTAGACTACACAATATGTTTGCAAATCATTCTGCTTTTACAAACTAAGTGTGTAGAACACATTCACACAAAAAAAGCAAAAATAAAAAGGAAGAAAAAAAAACTTATCGTCGTGAAAAATTGTGGTTATCGACACCCGCACAACAAACATAACCTCATTCAGTTAGCAGTCCATCACAACGTACCTGTCACGTATCAGTGTAAATGTTCCCTATTGTTTTCCTCTGCGTAGAGATCCTGCTCAATATTCCATGCAATATACAAGCATCACGACAACAGCCATGCCAACCAGGCAACCGGTGAGAAGGCTCTCCTCACATAGATGCTTTGTGCAAAACATTTGACCCTAGCTCAGACTGACCTCATGGCCTCTCCAGATTGTACGGACTGAATTCAGATTCTTAAAGTTTCTCTCATTTTTAACCATTCTCAACATTGCGATGAGCAGCAGAGCTGCACTGGGGACTTCTACCATGTCACACTGGTTCAGACTGAAAAGAAGGTCGCTTAATCTATTCTGAAATTCTATCACTGTATCAGCAGGGAGATGGCTTACTAATTTGTATCTACACTTTAAGATAGTGGGCCAATTAAATCTAGTGCTTTTTTTTATAATTTCAATAAAAAGTAATTAGTCAACCTGAACGGAGAATTAATTTCCACTACCAAAAGATAGGAAATACTGTCTTCTTATAGAAGGCTTTACAAACCTTTGCCTTTTGAATATTCAGCACTCACATGCAACTTTCGATTAATTCAATTTTATTTATATTTTATGTGCATAAGTGCTTTGCATGCAAGTGTATATGCACACCACATGTGTGCTGCAGAGTCAGAAGATGTCAGATCCCACACAACTCTAGTTACACAGAGCTGTGAGCTCCCATTTGGATGCTGGGAAAAAAACCCTGGATCCTCTGGAAAAGTAACCAAGAATCCAGTATCTTAACTGATCTATCTCCAGATCCCAATGAAGTTTTTAAGTTGGTAAATTTAAACAGACCAGCAAAAAGAGATTTTTTTTCACTCTTACGTATATTTGTCCCATTTTGTCTATAAAATTATACATCAACTCTGAATAGTATCATGAATTTATTTTTCTCTCCAGGTTACTCTCATTATATTATCTATAATTATATCTAATTTTTGTGTTTTGTTTTCCTCAAAACAAAACACATATTAGTTCTGAGTTTTATATAATAGCGATTTTAATTCTAATATTTCATTCACAGTTCTTGACTTTCTTGCTAGATATATGTGCATATTCCAAATCTGGAATCCTAATATATATGTTTATGTTTCTAATGTCAGTGTCATACTCTAGAATTTAATATTTCTATATCTGTTAAATACAGCTACATCACAGAATTACATATATTTTCTTTTCTGTAAGAGATCAAACATGGGGTTGAGGATTTAGTTCAATTGTAGAGCGCTCGCCTAGCAAGCACAAGGCCCTGGTTTCGGTCCTCAGCTCTGGAAAGAAAAAAAAGAGATCAAACACTATTATATGTCATGAACAGCCTTGAGTGTTTTTCATTTTTGGACATATATATGAATACATGAGTATGTGTAAGTCTGTATGTATATGTGTTTATATATATATATATATATATATATATATATATATATATATATATAT
>NW_026585698.1:4408657-4502568 GCF_907164565.1 Psammomys obesus | reverse complement strand
ATATATATATATATATATATATATATATATATATATATATATATATACATATATATATATGGAGAAATCTATGTTGGATGTGTTTCTGTTATTTTGCAAAAATATGAGGCAAAATTCTTAATAACAAGAGGAAGCACTTTCTTGTGGTTACTAATATAGAATCAATATCTCTGTGAGCAATATCAATTTTCCAATGTATCTTACCAACAAGGACCATTATGTTTACTTTTCAAATACGATAAGATAGAGCCGGGGGGGGGGGCAAGATGGCGGCACCGGGAGGACTCTCATTCTGAGGAGCAGCACAGCAGGATTGGCACAGTGACCAGCAATCAGAACTCGAGGCCATAAAACACAAGTGATTGTGTTTCACAGGTGAGAGGATACCCCACAGTGGGGGATTCAATCAGCTTTAAACTCACCCGGCTAAACCTCGGAAGAGATCCCGGTTCCGCCAGGCGCTTGGTCGCCAGCCCTGAGCTACACGCCAGTGCGATCTGGTCATGGTCCCAGACTGAACTGTGGGCCCACAGCACCACAGACTGGATTTCCCAGTCGAGAGAAAACCCCACGGAGCAGGAAACAATTGGGACCGACCTCAGGTTACCCAGACATCCCCTGGAAAAGACTCGGGGTCCGCGGGTGCCCCAAGAGCCAGCCCGGACCCAGAGCCGGGACACAGGCGCCCGCATGGAGCCCAGTCTGCACACGTGATTCGCCGCCTCAGATAGAACTGTGGGCACCAGGGCACCAGGGCACCAGGGCACCAGACTGCGTGTCTCTGGCAGGAGGAAACCCCCAGAGGAGGGGGTCAGCAGCTCTAACGCTTAGGACACCCAGCACCAAAACACTTCCTGGACTCACGCAGACTCTAGTGCAGGCAGGAGTGCTGTGCTCTGCTGCCATTATTGAGTTCCCCTGGGGCACTGGGCCACACAGCTGCATCCTCGGACCTACAAAAGCCAGAGAGCCATTACAGCAGCCCTCAGATACTGTGCCAAGGATCAACCAGTTATCCCTAGCTAGACTGTCAAAACTGTGGGAATCCCTGGTTTTTCAAGAGGGCTGCACCCACAGCCTCTGGACCAGAGCAGTACCTGCAGCTGCCATCCCAGACAGAGACACACAGCTTCTGGTCCAGAGTGAGGCACCCAGCCTCCAGACCAGAACAGTGCCCCCAGGCGCCAACTCAACCTAGGTGCACATTCTCCAGGTCCAGAGCAGAGCAATCAGCCTCTGTGAGGAGCCGCACTCACTTTCGCCGTTACAAGCCGTTACAAGATGGCACTGTGTTCTAAACTGACAAGCAAGTAATCTGCGCATGTGCAAAGGGACTTTCCACTCTGTGTGCTCTGCCTCTCCCGTGGCGTCATCTCACGTGATGAGCAACCACCAATCAGGGACTGACACATCCTAGGCGAAGGACAGTTTCCTATATAAGGGAGGGGTCTTTGCCACTCGGGGTCTCCGCTTCTACTTGTTGTAAGCTTATGCTCTCCCTCTCAGGACGCATTAAAGCTTTACTGCAGAAGGATCCTGTGTGTGCTGCGTCGTTCTTGCTGGCGAGACAGTAGCGCGAGCCACAACTGGTGCCGAAACCCGGGAACATTGACCACACCATCGTCAGCACCTTCGGAGACCCCTTAACCTCGAGGAAGATTCAGAACTGCAGGGACAGGTAAGTTCGGAGAGGTATGCATATTTCTGAAATTTTTGGACCGATCTTTGCCGTGATATTTACTGTCGTTATTGCACTCCTCTTGTTCATTTGTTTTCGCGGTGGCTATTGCTAAATTTGGGGGATGTCTATAAGACCAAGGTACATGAGCGGCGAGACCTCCTAAAACTCTGTTATAAGTCTCCTGTAGATAAAGGAGCAGCAAAAAAGCCTCTTAGAGTGGGTAAAACGCAGCCTATAAAACGGACGTAGACAAGCCGCGGGCGCGGTAATTTTGCTTTCGTTTTCCTCGGTGGCCATAAGGCGGACGTAGATAAGCTGCTACCACCATGGGATCTACACAATCGGTAGTAACCACACTCGAGGCAGTCCTAAAACAACGGGACATTAAATTAGCACACAGAACCCTTAAAAATTTTGTAAAGGAGGTAGATCGGGTGGCCCCATGGTATGCATGTTCAGGATCCCTCACAGTCGCATCATGGAACAAGTTAGAAAAAGATTTTGATCGCCACCTAGCAAACAATGACCTGAGATTGGGCACCAAAGCAATCTAAACACTTGTTAAGAATTGCTTGGAAGACGATAATTGCAAGAGGGCAGTTGATGAAGGGCAGATCGTCCTCGAGGAAGTTCAGGACAGCATATCAGAAACCGAACGCAGTGAGAGGTTGGGTGCGCGCAAAAAGAAAGAGACCCGTAAAAGCAAAAAAGCTAAGAACCCTCCAAAAAAAAGGAGAGCAACCCTCTGGAGAGTCCCGCTCTCCTTTTGGGGAAAAATCACAAGGATTCTACCCTGTTAAGGAGCTAAAAGCACTGAACCTCGACAGTTCTGATAGCTCCAATCCTAGTGCCTCTGATACGGAGGAATAACCACAGCTGTTATTACAGCAATCTCTCTTAGTGCGGTGGCAGCCATGGTTGCTGGGATTGCCATGTCAACCAGCGTCCAAACAGGCCCAGTGTTAAATCAGTTGTCTTGGGCAGTATCAGAGGCCATGAGTGTTCATTCATCCACCACCGCTCAACTAAAAGGTGGCCTGATGATTCTAAATCAACACTTGGACCTGGTGGAAGAGAGATTAGACATCCTTTTTCAATTAGCTCAAATAGGGTGTGAAAGAAAGATGGGAGCACTTTGCATTACTAGTATACAATATAAAAACTTTACACGAGCCGCTAATCTGTCCAGAGAACTATCTTTATACCTTGCAGGAAATTGGTCAAGAGATTTTGATGAGACACTGGAGGCATTAAGAACAGCAATTGTGACGATTAACTCAACACGAGTGGACCTGTCACTGACGGAGGGACTTTCATCATGGATATCTTCAGCTTTTTCCTTCTTTAAAGAATGGGTTGGGGTTGGACTGTTTGGAGCTGCAACTTGCTGTGGATTAGTCTTGGCCCTATGGTTGGTCTGTAAGCTCAGAGCTCAAACAAAAAGAGACAAAGTGGTTATCGCCCAAGCACTTGCTGCATTAGAACACGGAGCTTCCCCTGATATATGGTTATCTATGCTCAAGCAATAAGTCGCTGGCCGCTCAGCTTCTGCACACTCCGAGCTAGATCTCATGGCACGAGTGGAAGTGAGTGAGCTTCAGCAGCCCAAGAGAGTTGCATAGCCAGGCATTGCAGTAGAATGGCTCTGCGGCTTAACTGAGCTAATTCTGGGGAGACATGTCATTTTGCAGGAAGGTTGCATGTCCAAATGTTCTTCCCCCAGGAAAAACGGCACAGGGCCAGGCCAGGGCCTCTTTGGGTGATGAGCTCAAGGAGGAGCCTTGTGTAAGGCTTTATATTTTTCTTACTGGGGATTTGACCTCTGTCTCCACTCTCATTGATGGGTGTCTTATTGCCACAACTAATAAAATAAAAAGGGGGAGATGTGAGGAGCCGCACTCACTTTCGCCGTTACAAGCCATTACAAGATGGCGCTGTGTTCTAAACTGACAAGCAAGTAATCTGCGCATGTGCAAAGGGACTTTCCACTCTGTGTGCTCTGCCTCTCCCGTGGTGTCATCTCACGCGATGAGCAACCACCAATCAGGGACTGACACATCCTAGGCGAAGGACAGTTTCCTATATAAGGGAGGGGTCTTTGCCACTCGGGGTCTCCGCTTCTACTTGTTGTAAGCTTATGCTCTCCCATTCAGGACGCATTAAAGCTTTACTGCAGAAGGATCCTGTGTGTGTCGCGTCGTTCTTGCTGGCGAGACAGTAGCGCGAGCCACAAGCCTCTGGCCCAGAGACTTGCTGAGTGCACCTCCCACTTTCCCGGACAGAACTGTGTGCCCCAGGATAACAGACTGAGTTTCCCTGTTGGGAGAAAACCCCACAGCTAGGGAATCAGCAGTTTCTTCAAGAGGACTGTACATGGAAATTTAGTGAGCAGCAGCACACTAAATTTATAACAAGAAACCCAGCAGTGGGGCAGCTGTCTTGAGAAATTCTATGGGTAAGAGGAGATCCCCACCTGCCTAACATAGACCACAGCTACTACTCAGGGCTATAAACCTGAGGTGAGCAGTGGCAACTCCTGAGAAACACAGTGACCATAACGAAAAAGCAGAGAAGGACTCCTTCAGGAAAAATCATCTTCCGGCAAAGGGGTTACTCCCTACCTCAGGACTCCAAGAAGCACAGAAACTAACAGCCAACACCTAAATCAGCCCAATGGGTAGAGGTCAGCGTAAAAGCTCAACCAACAAAAGACAGAGCAATATGGCATCTCCAGAACCCAGGCATCCAGGGGCGAACAGCCCTGAACAATGCAGCATAATAGAAAATCAAGAAGATGACCTTACATCTATGTTGATGAAGAGGATAATAGAGGAAACAAATAAAATGTGTAAAGAATTAGAGGAAGATAAAACCAAACAGATCATGGCTATCCGTAAAGAAATGGAGGAAGATAAAGACAAGCAGATTAGGGCCATCTGTGAAGAAATACAGGAAGATGCAGCCAAACAGCTTGTGGCCTTCAGAGAAGAAATAATTAAATCACTGAAAGAAATCAAAGAGACAGAGTTGAAGGAACTAAAAGAAAAAGAGGAAAATACAAGCAGACAGGTGAAGGAAGTAAACAAAACAACTCAAGACCTGAAGATAGAACTAGAAATTTAAAGAAAACACAAATGGAGGAAATAATGGAGAGGGAGAATTTAGGGAAGAAAACAGGAACTACAGAGGTAAGCATAACCAACAGAATACAAGAAATGGAAGAAAGAATCTCAGGTGTAGAAGATACAATGGAAGAAATCGATGTATCTGTCAAAGAAAATGTTAAATCCAAAAAATTCCTGACACAGACCATCCAAGATATCCAAGACAATATGAAAAGACAAAATCTAAGAATAATAGGAATAGAGGAAAAAGAAGACTCCCTTCTCCAAGGCCCAGAAAATATTTTCAACAAAATCATTGAAGAAAATTTTCCCAAGTTAAAGGAGAAGCCAATAAGGATACATGAGACCTACAGAACACCCAACAAATTTGACCAGAAAAGAAAATCCTCCCGCCACATAATAATCAAATACGATAAGATGAACTTAATTGTTATTATCCTTAGAACAGGGTGATTTCTGATGAGATGGAGCAACTATCTCACTAATATATTTTTGTTTGTCTTCTGTGGCTGGGGAAATGTGGCTTAGTTAAGCAGGATGTCAATCGTGTCCTCACTAAAAAGCCAATATTGATTTTATTAAGTAGATCTACAAAAATATTTATGGAAGATGAGTTGTAAGAAAATTAAATAAATCATACCTACACCTAGAATTTACATTTGAAGAAGAAAATGACCACTGAGCAATGCATAAACTATAAAGTTTAGAAGGTTGTGAGGTTATTACAGAAAGTTCTACATAGAGGATGAATTTTAGTCTAGTTTATAAATTTCAAAGCTGCCTACTTGGCATCAATATTTGATTTTCTAATAGATTTCTAATAATTTCTAATTGATTTTCTAATAATTTTTAGCATATCAATGGGATATGCTAAAAATTAATTTATTAATTTTACCATCTCCACATGCTCTATTAAGTGTTTTTCATATCAATAAAAATAGCTAGAACATTTTCTCAGAGCTAAGCACCAAGAATCTTAAGTTGCCCATAACTCTTGTATCTCTGCATATCTTATACTCAATATTTATCCTTTTGAAAATCCGAGTGGCTCACACATCACCATATATGCATGAAAACAATTTCTAAGCCCTCTATTTCTAAAATCTAAATGGGAACCTTTATCTTACTGACAGCAATGACTTCCCAACCTTCCACTTCTTCATATATCTCACCCATCTTATTCTCAACAGAGAATTCAGAATGACATGTGCAAAATATTACAGATCACATCATTCCTGGCTCAAGACTCTACAGTGGCTCTACTATCTATTCAAAATGAAGGCCAATATTTTATGTTATCTATTTAATGAGAACAGGGTTGTTTCCAAGTTTCAGACATCCCCTGCATAAGAGTTTTCAGCTTGACAGCATCTAAAACCATCTATGAGACAAAGCTACGGGCACGTCTCTGAAGTATTTTCTTCCCAGAGTAGGTGGAGTTGGGAAGAGCCGCTGTAATGGTAGGTGGTGTTTTTCCATGGAACGGGGTCTTGCACTGAATAAGAGGTTAAAGGCAAAGCCTGTACAATATTCATCAATTTTGTTTTTCTGATTATAGACACAATGCAACAAGTAACACCATTATGTACTACATTCCCTCAGACTGTATAAACACAAAACAAACACTTGCTCGCTCACTTATTTGATTATGGTGATGAAAAAGTAACTAACTCAGAAAAATAGCACCGAAGAGTGGGGCTGTTGCTGTGATTAACTTACCTATGTGGTCCTTGCCTACTGCTTTGTAAAGGAATGGGAGAGAGTTTGGAACTGGGTTAGAAATTCCCAAGATCCTTAGAATGCTCTAAGCAGAGTTCAATGGGCCATTATGGTGGAAGTTTGGAAGAATGGAATGCCAAGAGAAAGATGGACCATGGACCAGTAAAGGAATGAACCATGAATTTTCAGATGGAGATAAGGACACTAATGGGAGCCAAGGTATGGTTCAGTCAAGCTAATTTTAGCAATGACCTACTACATTGATCTTCTGTCATGGGACCTTAGTGAGACTGAACTTGAAAGTAATGGATTAATATGTTTGGTAGGGAAATTTCAAGACAGAAAGCATTCAGGCTGCTATATGTCTAATGCATGAAGAAGAAAGATATGAAAGATGTTCAGCATGGTGAGGGAAAAGAGTGTGATCAAGATGGAAGTTACCGACAAGGTGAGCATATAGTATCTATAATTGCAAAAGTCATCAGATTTATCAAAGAGAAAATATGTGTTCTGTACAGGGACAGCAGGAGACATGATGTGAGGGATATTACTCTTTTATCCACTGTTCAATCCTGTGAAGACACAAATTCATTTGAAATGGCAGAGTCTAAACTGAATACATAGCTGACAGCATTTTCAGCTGAAACCAGCAGCTTAGAAGAATGTTTGCCCAAGGTCAGCACATCTATGATCTGAGGCAGCTATACTCTTCTCCAAATTGGCAGCAGGACTTGGACTTGGCAGTGTTGTCCACATGCAATTGGCTTTACAAGAGAAAGATAACAGAAATTGAGGATGGGGTGGGGGCTTGTGTTGTCTTGCTCTTTCAAAGAGCTCTGAGGACAGGCAATGTGTAGCAGGGTCAGAATCTATGTGTAGATGTTCTGAGAAGCCATTGAACGAAGCTATGAAGGTAAAACCTAAGTCCCAAAGTCCCAATAGAGATACTTATATAATGCAAGTACTAGACTAGAAAATGATCTCCCAGAAAGGCTGTAGGCATAAAGTGAAACTGGCCCAAGAGAGGGGATATATGATTTCAGGTGGCAGAGCTAAAATAATGGGGCTACCAAACCCTTTAGAGCTGCAATAATTTCACTGTGAAACCATGAGTCTAGACATGGAGCTGTAAACTCTGTTATTTGACTTTTTGACTTCTAGTCTTGCTTCAGTCCAAACTTCCTCTGTTCTGCACCATTCTTTGTTCTTCTTTGGGTGGAATGGAAATATTTACTCTCTGCCATTTCATATTGGAAGCGTCTGTATTTTTTAAAATTTTATAAGGGCTCATGGTAAATAGGCATCCTTATTCTCAAAAGACACCACACTTACCCTTTTAAATAGTTTTTAAACTGTTTAAAAAACAATAGAGAATTCCACTGAATGAATTTTATATTGTGATATCCCTACAAGAATATGTAAAAAATGAGTATTCAATGGTTAGTGTTTATGATCAACTTGTTGGGAATTAGAAACACCATGGAACAAACTTCTGAATGTCTCTGTGATGAGGTTTCTAGATTAGGTCAGCTGTGGTAGAAAAATATACCCTAAATTTGATTAGCATCCTGCATTGACTGGGGTCTTCAACAGAATCATAGGGACACAGTGATGTGAGTACAAACATTCATTTATTTTCATTCTCTGACTGCAGAAAGGACCAGCTGTTCCAAGCTCTTGTTGACATGGTGGACTCTAGCATCAAAATATGAGTCTAACTAAAACCCTCTTTCCTAAATTGCCATTTTCCTGGTATTTAGTCATGACCACATGGAAAGTAACCAATACAAGATAGAAGGCTGTAACTTTAAAGTGGTGTTTTAGGTGTCAGTTTGTAAAAAGTAGATTGGCAATGATTGATACTGGAAGCCAACATTACAGAACATATGATCCAGGAAACAAACACCTACACATATATATGAGTTTCAAGACTGAGTTAAATTGGGTGATGCAACCTAAATGTGGGCAAAAGTATTCCATGGGATAGGGTCTAGGGTTGAAGAAAACAAGCCAAGGACCAATATTTATTGCTCTCTCATGATTCAGATGTGATGTGACCAGGGTTCTCATGAAGATCTATACCCCCTCAAACTTTAAACAGAATTAACTCTTCTTCCCTTAACTATGCACTTCTCATTTTTAGCCCCAGCAATAAAAGAAGTGACTAATATACTCTACAACTGCTGTCATCACTAAAACACGTCATCAAGTGTAACAGGGTTCGATGTTTTAATAGTTGGATTGGAAGAAACACCTAGCCACTGGCCCACTTACTTCAGTTTTGTTTCGGGGTGTATCTAGATTTCATTTCATTCCTTTTTCAGTTTCCCCAAGTCATGTTCTCTTAGAACAAAATCCTAATGGTTAATTAATAGTGTCCTTCTTACCAACTGGCTACGCAATGGCGATCCCAAGATGATGGCCTGAGATAAAGACCTAACAATCCCTGACCATATCAAGATATCCTAAATCTACTACTATAGAAAGCTTTGATCCTTTTTCTAGTGTCTCTTTCTTATATCATCTCAAGACTACTGTCAGCATGTTGAGAACAAAGTGTTAGGTCATTAGACCTCTGCTCTTCCAGGTATAATCCCTCTGTGAACAAAATTTCTTCCTTCATTTCAACACTGCTTTCTGGGATAGAGGCCAAGCTCAAGTTCTTGGCACTCCCTGGAACCCCAATAAAACAAGGGCATTTTATGCATAGAATTTTTAAATTTTCTGTCACATATACTATAACTGTGTCAATAAAAAAAAATCACTCCAAAATTAGGTAGAGCAGTAAGCTCACAAGTCGGGAAGGATCTCAAATACAAAGGTCATATATCATTTAAATTTATTCACAAGTGGTATTATGAATAATTCCATAAACAAATTTAGAAACTTTAATTTGGGGAACAAGAATGTAAAAATGGCATTTATGAATGCCAATAATTTGTAGGTGTAGGAATAGATAAATTTAGGGTTATATTGGAAAGGTTGTAATTACTGAAAAACAATATTATCAAGAAAATTCTACCTCGTCTCAGAGTGAAATGCTATTTGGTAACCAGAATTTTAATAAGAAAATTAGAGTATGAAAAGTGTAATATGTGACTTTTTCATTTTTAAAGTATATTTTATTTGTGTATGTGTGTGTGTGTGTGTGTGTGTGTGTGCGTATGTGTGTGTGTGTGTGTACATGTATGTGCCAAATGTATGCTGGTGTTGAAAGAGGCCGGAAGAGAATATCAGATACCCTGATACTGAAAAAAACAGGCAGTAAAGAGCAACTCAATGAGGATGTTGAACAGTGATCCCAAGTACTGAGAACTGCTGGTATCTCTCTTCCCTGCTGTGTTTTTAAAAATAAGAATCTGTGTTGTTGTTAATCGTTTCTAAATTGAATGGACTAAGAAAAAGGTATTAAATAATTACCACACATTAATTTTTATATAGAACTTCCAAGATTTGTTACTTAAAAGCAGAATGTATTAAAATATTTAATAATAACCCCTCCTAGATTGAAATTTCAGGAAGCATTTATTTAAACAACCTAGTATGAGAAGTTAGGGATTGAGAGAAAATAGAGTTTTAGAGCATTCTGTCTGAAATTGTATGTCGTGACTCAAAAAATGAAAAGGATAACGTTTAATTGCAATTCAAGTAAGCTTACATAAGACAGGAAAGACACTGAGCATGTTATTTTACAATAGATTGAGAGCCTAGGATTGGCACATATGGTGATTAAAAAAAATGTAAGCTGGGTCCTTCTGGAGAAACTATTGCCAGTTCCTTATACTTGGCTGTTATAACATGGTGTTTGTGGAAGAAGGAAACGATGTAGGTTTAGACACAAGGTTATTGTACTTTAAAGAACCTTCACCATTAATTTTGTATCTAGCATAAAAGTTTCCTACTGAGGAAGGTATCATCAAGTTGGAAGGCTGTAGTTTTTGCCACCTGTAAAGCTACGAATGCTATAAAGTAGAAATCCTAAAGACAATATTGATGTCTGCCTACTTGATGCTCCCATAAGTGTAACTGGTAAATGTATTGGTTTGTGGGATTCCTTTTGCTCTATGAAGATGAAAGACAATGGAACCTCTTCAACAGCTGGACATTTTATTCAATACATTCTCCATCTGTGTTCCCAGCTACAATTACTTTCATTTGGCTTATAATGAACATTTTTTTTTGTTTTTCTTTATTTTTTAATTTAAATTAATTGTTGAAATTATAAAATCATTACGTGGCCCAGGGGGGCCTTGAACTCACCATATAGGTCTGGTTAAATATGAACTAGTGGTCCTCTGGTCTCAGCTGCCAGAGTGCTATTATTATATTATTTTTCTTTTAAGGAGTATTTGCTATTTTACCTAGCCAGTAAGTAACTGTTTAGACTGATTTGAACAGCTATTGTTGCTGGGTCCAAAGTGGGTTCCCCAAAATGACAATGTTGGTAACAAAGAGCTACACACAAGGTTTCTAACTGGGGTAGCAGATGATTAAGGTTGGCTAGACAGAAGCTTAAAGTTGGGTTTCTGTTTAACAAGAAAACTATTACCTTCCTTAATCTGCCCCCCTGGTCAGCTACCTCAGCAAACACAGACAGTTCCCAGTCCATCTGAATATCCTTTGTCAGATCAAAAACAAAAACACCCTGTTGACATGTACAAACCCACTAGCCTTCTCGGCCACTTCACTCCTCCCTCTCTCCCAGGAGGTAATAGCCTTGGCAGCTGATCCTTAGGAAACCTTTCTTTCTACACACAAAGAGGTATAGTTCGGTACTTTCACTGTCCCAACTCTTGCATCTGTGTCATTAAATCAGCTGATATTAAAGTTCTGAGAAAACTTTGTGAGAAAAAGTTGAGCTCATCTACCAACTTTTAAGACCTTGAAGAGTAAGAGAGGAAAAGGCATGCCATTGAGACATTAGGAAGGAACATGCTGACAACCTCAAGGGAACACTATTCTATCATATGCTCAAAGATTATGTGAGCAAATGGACAGAGAATCGAGAACCAGATTATAAGCTATACAAATAAATAATTATGTATAGAAGAAATATGCTTCCACACAATGAAGGGCATATGTTTAAAAGAAATGCAGTTGATGTATGCAGTGACAGAAGCCAAACACTTTCCTCTAAAACCAGAAGAAAAAAAAAAGAAAAAGATGGTCATTCTTACAACACTTCAACTTTGGACAGAGCAACGAGAGGAGAGAAAGAAAGAAATGGCATTGAAATGGAAAAGAGGTAAATTTGTCACAGTTTGATAACAATTTATACAAGAAAGAAAATCCAAAATATTTCCTAAAATACTAGTACACTTGACAGATTAATTCCTTTTGCGTCTTGAATTAAGATTATTAAAATGCCAGTGCTATATTATACAATCTGAAGATTATCCAAATGTAATTTTGAAAAAAGGTGCACTCTCACACTACACATTAGACTCACCTGTATCTCAGGATGGAACCCAGACTTGTCTCAAACTCTCCCTCTTTAGCCTCCTGAGTGCTTGGATTACAGGATTGAGCAACTATGCTGGCACTGTTATTTTCTACAAGACTAAAAGGTCTAAAATTTATATAGAATTGCAATAGGTCTCAATTTACCAAAGCCATCTTCAGCCGTTAGAATAGAGGCGCTGCATGCCTACAATAACAGAACTTGGGAGGCAGAGACAAGTGGATTGCTGTGTGTTTCAGCATGGTCTACACAGTCGGATCTAGGCTAGCCGGCCAGTGTTCCTTAAAACAAAATTTATACATCGTACAGTCTAACCTTAAATTTGATCATAGCCCCCTCATAGTCAAAACACGGTTCCAGCATAACGACAGACACACTGACCAGTGAAACAGTATTGCAGAGAACAAAATAACTCATATTTATTTCAGCTGATTTTTGGCATCAGTGTGTTTCATACAAATGAAGAAAAAAATCAGACATTCTTTATAATAATCTTGTTGTGAAAACAAGATATACACAAACAACAAAATTAAATTGGTGCTTTTACCTCATACTACACACAAAGATCTACTAAAAATAAAGTATAATTTTAAAAGTGTAAAGTGAATAAACTATAATTAATTAAAATAAAAATAATTAAAAAAATAAAAAAGTACAGTATAATTTCTGACTTTACAAAAACATAGTAGTAGAGGTACTAGATGGTTCAGTGAGCAAAGGATTTGTCACACGTCAAAGGACTGAGGATTAGAATTTTTGATCCTCATCACAACACAATAATGCTACTCTGGTGTGGTAGTCCATATGTAATTCTAGTACGTTAGAGGCTGAGACAGAAGATCCCTGGAACAAGCTTGACTAGCTGAATCAGTGAGCTCAGTGAAAAAGTGAGAGACCCTGTGTCAGTATCCATGGGGGAAAGGAATCCCCAGTGTGATACCCAACGCCCAACTCTGGCCTTAATCTGCACATGCAAACAAGTGCATACATATCCACACGTGCAATTGCATTCATACCCACATGAATTCTGACATACATCTACGATGTACACACATACACCAAAGTTTTCATAAAAATGTAAGTGTAAATAAATGTCCTAGTATAGAAAGCATAAATAATCGCTGACAGCGGCCCAGGCAAATGGTTCTTAAACATGAGTACCAAGGCACAGGCAGCAAAGATGTAAAAACAATCCCAGCAAATTAAAAGGCTCCACATGGCAAAGGAGGAAATAAGAGGAAACTCATAGTTTGGAAGAAAATATTTGCCAACAATGCATATGATAAAGAATCAATAATCTTAGGAACAAAAATATCAATAGAAAAAAGTCGAACGAAGGACTCAGAAATTTCCCAGGAGAAGGTAAACAAGTAACCAAGAGTTACATAAATATTTTTTCAGTTTTTAATAATAGTTTTTTAACTTTTATTAATTACACTTTATTCACTTTGTATCCCCCCCATAAACCCCTCTCTCCTCCCCTCCTAATCCCACCTTCCCTCCCCCTTCTTCATGCCTGCCCCTCCCCAAATCCACTGATAGGGGAGGTCCTCCTCTCCTTCCTTCTGATCCTAGTCTATAAGAGCTCATCAGGAGTGGCTGCATTGTCATCTTCTGTGACCTGGTAAGGCTGTCTCCCCCTCAAGGGGAGGTGATCAAAAAGCAGGCCAATCAGTTCATGTCAGAGGCAGTGCCTGTTCCCATTACTATGGAACCAACGTGGACACTGGTTCTAGGTTATCTCCATGCATGGTACTTGGTTGGAGTATGAGTCTCAGGAAAGACCCCTGTGTTAAAATTTTTTGGTTCTGTTGCTCTCCTTGTGGAGTTCCTGTCCTCTCCAGATCTTACCCACTTCTTTCATAAGATTCTCTGCATTCTGCTCAAAGGTTGCCCATAAGTCTCAGCATCTGCTTTGATAGTCTGCAGAGCAGAGCCTTTCAGAGGCCCTCTGTGTCAGGCTCTTGACTTGTTCCCTCTTTTCTCCTTCTTCTGATATCCATCCTCTTTGCCTTTCTGGATAGGGATTGAGCATTTTAGCAAGAGTCCTTCCTCTTGATTAGTTTCTTTAGGTGTACAGATTTTAGTAGGTTTATCCTATATTATATGTCTATATGAGTGAGTATATACCGTGTGTGTCTTTCTGCTTCTGGGACAGCTCACTCAGGATGATCTTTTCCACAGGAAAGGAAGGAAACAGGACTGACCTCGGGCCACCCAGTCTTTCCCTGGAAATATTTTATACCAAGACACACACACACACACACACACACACAGAAAATCATGATTATTGGCTCTCAATGAAGTTCTGAAAATATGAGCTACCACCTGTTAAAATGAGTCATCAAAAAGCTGAAAATATTGTAGGCAGAGGTATGGGGAACCTGTTACTATTAATTGAATGTGAATTAATGAAATAAATAAAACAATATAGAGTTTCCTCAGAAAAGTGAGAGCAGGGTTAGTATATCCTACGCCAGTCGTGCTTCTGAATATTCATCTGAAATAGTCAAAATCCATTTAATCTCAAGCAATTGCCGTTCCCATGTTCACTATTACATTATCCACTAGTCCCGAGGTTACGGGACCTGGGATCAGGTTTATATCACCAATTAAATGGCTAAAGAAAATGCAACATACGGGCATTAAGCAATGGAACGATGCCATGTAATCTTGATGTAATGTACATTCTAAAAGTGAGGCTCTCCCAGAAGCACAGAATAGAACCATGCTCACTAAGGGCATGGAGGATCAGTGGTTGGAAGAAAAGAGAGTTTCATGTAGACAATAGCAATAATCTTTATTGTATGTCTGTGTGTCTGTGTATGTTCTGTGTTTAGAGAACGGTTTTTACTTAAATTAACCACTTTTTGAGAAATCATTGGAAAAGAAAACACATAAATAAATACCGAATGATGGATCTGCTATATAGCTTGACTTAATCATCCCACTATGAAAACAGATACATGAAAACATCACATGATTTTCCCATAGTACAAAGAATTATTATTTTACAATTGAGGAGGAATGTTTCAGGTTTGTGTGTCTTACACAGCTAAGGATAAGAAAGCACCTGAAGGGTTTGGCAAAAGGGGTGGATTTGTTATTATTAATGCTCCCTGGAATAAGTTGTAATCACTCATTCAGCTCTTTAGAGTGGTGTCCTCAGAATTTAGAATAAGATTTCTCTGGCTCAAGTAAACTATTAAGAAGGAAGCCTGCTTACCCTGTAGGTTCAAGATACTGGGAATTGCAGTTCTTTTAAAACAAGAAGCCTCAGGAAGAAGTTTTCCTTACCACCTGAATTCATGACTTTACTTGTGGCCCTGGCCAAATGCCTGATAAGAAACAGCTTAAAATGGGGAAGACTAAAAAGACAAGGAAGATCCTAGGGAAGATGCTTAGTCGTCATTCAGAAGGGCAAATGCCATAGACATCAGAAGCAGGAGAAGACAGGGAACAGGACAGGAGCCTACCACAGATGGCCTCTGAAAGACTCTACTGATGGAGGTATCAAAGCAGAGGTTGAGACTCATAGCCAAACTTTGGGCAGAGTGCATGGAATTTTATGAAAGAAGGTGGAGATAGAAAGATCTGGAGGGGACAAGAGCTCCAAAAGGAGAGCGACAGAGCCAAAAAACTGGGCCCGGGGGGCCCTGCAGAGACTGATATCCCAATCAAGGACCATGAATAGAGAGGACCTAAAACCTCTGCTCAGATGTAGCCCATAGACTCAGTTTCCAAGTGAGGTCCCTAGTAAGGGGAACAGAGGCTGTCTCTGGCATGAACTCAGTTGAAGTTCTCTGATTATCATCAACCTGGGGGAGCAGCCTTACCAGGCCACAAAGGAAGACAATGCAGCCATTCTTGATGAGATCTCATAGGCTAGGGTCACATGGTAGGGGAGGAGGATCTCCTTTATCAGTGGACTAGGGGAGGGACAGAGGGAGAAGAAGAGGAAGGGGGGCCACAGCCGGGAGAGGGATACAAAGTAAATAAATTGTAATTGATAATTAATTTAAAATGGGGGGGCATGGGAAGAGATCAGGAAGAGGGTAGGATTGGAAGGGGAGAAGGGAAGGGGACACAGCTGGGATACAAAGTGAATATACTGTAATTAATAAAATATAAATAATTTTTTTTAATGGGGAAGACTATTTTGCTATACAGGAAAGTTGATGAAGGTTTTCATGGTCGTTGAAGTCTGGTCCCCAGGAATCTGTTACTTCCTGTCTTCATCAGAGACACTCAGGAGCAGACAGGAAATGAGGCTACTACATAATTCAAAGTCTGTCTAACCAATTCCTCCAACAAGGCTCCACCTCCTAAAGGTATTCCAGAACAACACCACCCACTGGGCACCAAGGGTTCAAATGCATATACCTATAAGTGATCTTTCACATTCAAACCATTATATCAGCTCTCATATATCACAAGGTATACATGGACCACGTGTTGGCTTAACACTCTAAACTTGAGAAGACTGGGATAAGCGTGTTTGCTTGTATTAATAGAGTAATAGGTTGAAATCTAAATTAATTAGTTAAGTTCAAAATTCAGTCTGAATTAACAATGAAGGCAAGGATGTGAGGACATTTGCGGGACTGATGCATGATTCAATATGCATCAGATTCTGGGCCAATGTAGAATCCTACTGAAGAGTGAGTATTTACTGGGTGCTGAGGGACTGTGACCCTCAAAGTTAGATAAATGGTTGAGGAGAAGCCAAATGCCTAATAATAACTGAGGTAGAAAGGTAGGGCGTCGAGGAAGAAGCATACAAAGAAGCAGAGGATAGAAGAAGGCACAAAATCTAAAGGTCCCTCACAAAGGGCAGCGATGAGCTGAATTTATTGTAAAAGGCAAGAAGTGCCACTCAGACCCCGACTCATATTTTCTAAGTATGGTGGTAAATATCAGGTGTCTTTAGAAACGTCATGTGGGTTAAAGGTGGAAAATGAGAGGGAATGGAGAGAGAAACAGGTGATAATGTCAGAACCTGATGCAGGAGACAGTGTCGGGACCTGACACAGGAGTATAGACGACAAATGCCAGTACCCGAACGAAGGCAATGACCAGAGTTTCCTACTGCCGCCCTGAGCATGGGTGAACTTTCAGCAGTTCCCCATGGACGCCAGGACTTTCTATCTCCTCCTTGATAGAACACTCACTTTACAACATTTATGACTAAATTATTTCTTTGCCTCTTAGAGAAGCAAATACTTTGAGAAGATTGCCTACTTGATACCATATAATTTTTTTTTTCCTGAAGGTGGGACCTGTCCAGGTGAACTCCTTACAAGCCAGATTCCCCCCATTTCCCCAGTTTTTCAGAAGAGAAGGAGCCAAACTTCTGAAAGTACATTTCATCATAAAGTGAACATTCATCACCAGAAAATTGACTGTTTCTGGTAGTCAAACCAGTTAGCAAAGGTAATGACTTTCAATTCCTCTGACTTCATCTCTGAAAATTCTTCACCCATTTGCTTTTTAAACAAGTTGAGCATAAATTCCATTCTGACTTTGGGTTCCTATCACAATGGCCAAGCCAAAATCTTTCCTGATGCAAGTTCCGAATAGCAGATGTTATGGAAGTAATAGATAAGTCTAGAAAAATTGACATAGGTTAGGAAAACTGGAATGTATTTTATCATAAACTATGTAAGAACTAAAAAAAATTCACTCAGTTTTAGAACTGAATTGGTTAAGTTTTTAAATTTAATTTTATGTATATATTTATTTATCATAATCTATTCACTTTGTGTCCCTGCTGTAGCCCCCTCCCTCATCTCCTCCCAGTCCTACCCACCCTCCCTCTTCTCCCTCTATGTCCTTTCCCTAGTTCCCTGATAGGGAGGTCTTCCTCCCCTTCTATCTGACCTTAGCTTATCAGGTCTCAGCAAGGCTGGCTTTTAATTGAGTACATGTGTGGGGTAAATTATGGCATTTAACCTTGGAAATAGCTGAGTGTCATGTGTGTCTGTGAGCTAGAGTTACAGGAAACAGGCCTGTGTCTATGGGTAGGTATAGTTTAGGAGAAAGGACTAAGAGACAATGTGTTAACAAATCATGATACTACAAAAGAACGTGTAAGAAAGTGGGAAGGACTGGTGAACTTGAGGGCACAGAGCTGAGGCACAATGGATACTGGTGTTTATAAATACAGACAAAGGCCTGGTACAAACCTAAGTCAGTAAAATGCCTTGCCAGGTAAACATAAGGACTTGAGTGTGATGCGCCTATCTGACCAACAAGAAAACTGGAAGGTGAGGTGCACAGTTGTGATGCCACTGTTGGAGGGGTGGGGACAGGAGGTAATCAGCTAGCCAAGCCTTCTCAGCAAGCTCAAGAGCCTGTTTCTAAAATTAAAACTGAATGTCACCTGAGGAGGTTGCCACTGAACCTCAAACAAATTCATCGTGCCTACACACAGCTTAACAAACATTCAAGGATCCATATGCATATGAATATATGAAACATTTTCATGCATACACACACACACACACAGCCAGGATTTGGGAAAACAGGATAATTACCAGAAACAAAACTGAGATGAAAGAAATTGGTAATCAGAAAAGCCCCAGCCTTCTGTGGAAGGACTACTGCATCATGTAATTTTAGCCAGATCTCCTTTCACTGCTTTTCATAATAACCTAAGCCAAATTATATCATGAAGCAGGTAACGAGGTCGCATCTCTTCATATGCTGTATGGTAATTGAGTATACATTTATTATTGGAAGCATATTCTCATAATAAATAGGGCTTATTAAAAGCACTCCATTCCTTATTTTAAGTAAACCACCCATCCGTGGCTAGTTTTTTTCCTATTCTTGTGTTGGAGGATATTCGGCTAACTGCCTGTAGACAGCAATAATGAGGCAGTGATTTGTACCACCAACATGAACTTGCAGTGAACATGGGTAGGTTTTTTTTTTTAACCCACCAAGAATCATTTTAAGATTTGATATGCTCCAATTCATTTGCTGCTGTTGACATTTTGAGGTTGTGTCCAGTAACCTAGGCAACTGTTCTCATTTCTCTCCTAATTTGCTTCTATTTATGGAGCTTATATAGATACAATGGCCCCAAAGACATTTCCTTAGAGCAGAGTAGGCTTACAAACTATGAAATCATCATGGGTAAGTATTAAATGTGTAATAGACACACAAATAAATTTATTTAAACTGTAATTTATATGGTTTAGGAGCCTTTTTTTAAACGTGGCAGAACTTCCTGCTGAAAGATGAACTGACGATGCTTGAAATTTAAAATGTGCTGTATTTTGTCATTCATGTACACAAACAATCCTAGCAACTAGAGACCAAAGCTTCAGATGCCCTCACAAAAATCCTCAGGCCTCATTAAATACTGCGGAATGGATCCACCTTTACCAGCCCTCATTTGTAAGCCACCAGGATCTGGTTTAATTGTGGGAAACAGAGGAGAATTAAGGCTTTAGTGGCTTTCAAGCTGTGTGGGTGAAGGGATGTAACTCCAGGCACAACTTTGGCTGGGATAAAGGAGGGTAATTTTAAAATGTTTATTTGGAAAACTGTCTCTGATATATGAATACAAGGATGAGACTCCCTGTATCTCCCCCTCAACCAGAATGTATCCTAAAAAATAAAAATAAATAAATAAGTAAACCAACAGAAATTCAATTTCTGTGTAACTTTGCGGTGTTTGAGAAGACAGGCATGAGACTTTCGTGTCTGTATCAGAAGTCTCAACTACTTTTGTAAAGTTACAGTTCCTGAATCCCCCGCTTTTACAAAAGGGGAAAACTGTAACCTTACAAAAGTGGTTAACACCTCTGATGGAGACAGAATACATGGATTGCCAAGGAACCAAAACACAACAAAGAAAAATTCCTAGATGACAGGACCAGGCCTCCAATCAATATTGAGAAAAAAAGAACTTCCTGGGACTTAATGGCCCAGGATTTCTGAGGAAATGTGGAGTAGAGCTTCAACCTGGGAAACTTCACATGAGGATGCTGGGACTTGACTCCCTCCCAGCTCCCAACCTGGCACCTTAAAGTGCTCAGCGCCACTGTCAACCTAAATAAAAATTTATGACCTTGACAATTATCAGGCTTCAGTCCTTGCTTGACTTTATAATGTTTCTGTGCTCCAAACACTCTAGGCCCCTGAGTATGCAGATAAAGTATCTTTCAACACCCCTGCCCTGGCCAATTGTACACAGGCACACAAACCTTGTCTCAGGAACCTGAACACCTTCCCAGGGGCATAAATAGCCTCTTCCCCCAATTAGATGAGCTGTCTCACTGGAGCTTTTTCCTGAGAAGGCTGTTTCTCATCACCTCCTGAGATTGAGATTCTGCATTACACACACCTGCCCTCGCTAAGCTTTACTCCCTTCAGTCCAGCTCTGTACACAACAAGCCCGGATATCACGAAGGGAGAAGTGGAAATGGGGCAGCAGAGTTTTCCTATTCTTGAATCATTTTCTCTGTTTTACTCTACTGTAAAGAGTTATCTGGTCTTTGTCTCAGCTCCATGTTACTTATGCAACCATATGTGTTCTGGTATCCCTGGGAATCACATCAAAGCCAAATTCCTTTTCAACTCTCAAAGTGTCTCCTGATTTTCTTATTTTTTTTCAAAGAAGAAGGAGAAGAGGGAAGAGAAAATGGAGAAGGAGGAGGAGGAGGAGGAAAAGAAACAAAACACTTCAAAATACTTTGGTAGCAGAGTATTTAAGATGTCAAAATGTGCAGCACCATAAAATCAAATGTCTTCCTGTACTCCCTTAACTAGGGGATATTTCTTCTAATGGATGCCAGAAGTTACAACATGGTATTGATTTGATATATATATATATATAGATGCTATCCCTATACATATACCTTATTGTAGAGTTTGATTTATAAATTAAGTTGATTATTATCAAGTAACAAAATAGAATGCTTGTAGCAATATACTCTTAAAATTGCAAGCATTGCTATTCTTGCAACTTGAGCCACTATTAAGTACAATAATGATTGCTTAAGCATAGTGCTAAAATGATAATACCAAAAAGGTTGACCTGATAATTGAACTGACAATGTGAAAGATAATCAAATGATAGTATACACAGAATGGATGGGCATAAACTATTTAAATTCTTTTAAATCTCATTTTCTACTTTCCGAATTTAAGAAGAACATAATAATAAAGACTAACCCCAAGTCTTTTGTTAAAAAGATACAAACTTAGAGGTGCTGTATGAACTATAATATGTTACTCAATACTCAAAACTACTGCATTTATAGAAAAAAATAAAACATAGCATAGATGTAGTTTGATCTTAAGAAAACATGGACTCACAAAAGTTTTCCTATCATAACTTTAGGAAATAAGTCTTTAATGGGTCTTAACCAATCTATTTTCTTGCCTCTTTCATTTTGAGATTTTAAGATAAAAATCCTATATTATGCTTGATTAAAGCATGAACATAATAAGCAATAAGCTCTGTGAGCAATCTTCTGCAAATCTTTTACACAACCAGTTGTCTGTGCCACTGTGGAACCTGTTCAATAGATAGAGTAACAGCATTGGTCCAGAGAATTCCCATGCTCAATATTGGGATAATCATGTTTGCTTGGCTCTCCAATTGCCACTTCATAAGGCATGCAGTATTGGTCATTTAATATTTGTCTCTCATTGTCTGCACACTCTGAATCATTATTTTTAGTTACAGACCTTTGCGATGCCGAATGGCATTTACAGCTGATGACAGCTATAACAGATGACGCTGAGCCAAAGCTACTAGGAGTGAAATACAGAAAATAAAATGATAATAAATAACTGTCACTCAGTGCCTAAGCAGTGTCTGAAATTTGTTCTAGTCTGTGTGCAATATAACAGACGATGCATAATTTAAAAGCAAAAAAAAAAAAAAATGGGTCGTTCATGCAATGAACAATAAGAAGGCCAGATGCTTGTCTTCCCAGAGACCATGAATTTAATATAGAGTATGGTGTAAGCATTCAAATTGTTCTCACAAAACTCCATGATGAATCTTAGGGCATTTCCCCAGAGTGTTGGTATTCACAAAGTGCATTTAGAGAAGTAGTCAAATAGGCACCAAAACAAACAAAAAATCAAATTTCTTAATAGAATGTGGAGATAAAAATCTTAGACATATGAGTAAGGGATTGGCATCATTATCTCATTAGAAGAAAGAGAAAACTCTTGGGGGATTTATTAAAATAAATTTTTGGTTCTGGTCAGGTGATCTGCGTTAAAGCCGGGCTTATGCTATCCTTTTCGGTTACCCATATCCTAATTTAAGTAGAAAGTACGGTGTGCTTAACTTGCAAGATGCACACGTTAAACTATGCTTGCTGGAGTTACACTGCATATATTTTGAAATAATTAAATTTAAAACAGTTTTATTTTTACCATTTACAAACAACTGGATTTCACCATGGCATGCCCCTCCTACTAAGACAGCTTTGTTACTCTGTGTAGGTTTCTGTCTCTTATTCCCTTAAGGACACATAAGGTTTGCTCAAGGTGCTAGTAGTTCATTGCTATGCTAGTATAAAATTTATTCTACCAGCATTGGGTCATCAGAAAGCTAATATGAGTAACAATATCAAAGGTCTGATTGAAAACCAATTTTCCACTCCCTTAAAAAGTTATTTGGTGGTTGAATGAGAATGGATCTCATAGGCTCATATATTTGGATGCTTAGTCACAAAGAAGGGGGGGAGGTTTGAGAAAAATTAGAAAGATTTGGAAGTGTGGCCAAATAAATATTATAGAGCTCTGTATTATTACAGACTTTAAGCTCATCATTTCCAAAGACGACCCATTGAGAACCTGTGAAAACCATACTTAAGAATTTCCAATCAGCAAATGAAAGACAATATGTTAGGGAAGAGTGCATCTGAGGAATGATAACACCAAACCCAAAGGAATAGAAGTAGAGATATATGATACACGTGACTAAGCATTTCCAAAAACATTTTCATATCCTAAGTATAGGCAAAGATCAGGGAAAGATGGGAAGAACATCTGAGTAATTTGGAATATATATACTGGAAAATTAAAGAAGCAGAGGTGATAGGTGAAATAGAATTTTGCTCCTAGCAGATCGGATGGCCAGTAGTCTGCCTTGTTACTGGTTGTGGTGAGGCTATCACACCAAGTCATTGAAAAGAAACTAGATTGTTATATAACTCTCTACATATGAAAGAAAATCCACAATCCAGAAAAATGTCTAAATGATGCTAAGAATATAAGCACTCCTATGAAAGAGCCACAAAAGGTCCAGGAAGAATATCAACAGGGTTCATCTAGGAGGCTGATGACTCGGACACAGAATAAATATGAGTGAACATGGAGATAAGACAAGTTTTTCCTTTTAATCATTCAGTTTTACAGCGTATAAAACATTCCCATTTTTGAAGTTAACTGGGCAACATAAAAAACATCTGATCTAATCTTCATTTTCTAAATGCAGAAATATGAAGTTTCTTCATATTAAGTGTTTAAACCAATCATCCATTCTCTGTGTGTATAAAGCCTGAATGTCGTGTTCATCCAAATACAATATATTTCCTGATGGGCAGAGTGAATGGAATTTTATGTAAGAAGTGGGAAATAGTAAGAGCTGGAGGGGACGGGAACTCCACAAGGAGAGCAGCAGAACAAGATAATTTGAACACAGGGAACTTCCCAGAAAATCATACTCCAACCAAGGACTATTCGTGGAGATGACCTGGAACCCCTGCACAGATGTAGCCCATGTCAGTTCAGTGTCCAAGTGGGTTACATAGTAATGGGAAGAGGGACTGCCTCTGACATAATCTGATTGGCCTGCTCGTTGATCACTTCCCCCTGAGGGGGGAGCAGCCTTACCAGGCCACAGTAGAGGACAATGCAGCCACTTTTGATGAGAACTGATAGACTAAGATCAGAAAGAAGAGGAGAACCTCCCCTATCAGTGGACTTGGGGAGTGGCATGCATGCAGAAAGGGGAGGGAGGGTGGGATCGGCAGGGGAGGAGGGAGGGGCTCATGGGGGGATACAAAATGAATAAAGTGTAATTAATAAAAATTTTAAAAAAATGAAAAAAAACAATATATTTCCTTTGTGTAAATTAAACTTACTTATGTCAGCCTTGAAACAGTGACACAGATATATTCCAGTGACACAGATATGCTCCAGCAGCTACTGGAGCAGAGTTTACGAACAGCAAAAAAAAAAAAAAAAAAAATAACAACAACAACAACAAAAAAACAAAAAACATTTCTTCTTCCATTGCCCCTTCATGACTCCATATCCTAACAAAGATAGCACCAAGACTTGAAGAAACCGTATCTAGATACTATGTGTCATTGACACTTTCTGGTGCAAATTAGCTCCACACAGATTGACAACCAAGTAACCAGCATAAATCTGAAACTCAAAATCGAAGCTTCACCCATAGGTAACTAAATACTGACTGACTATGGAAAAGTGGTATTTATCTTAGATGAAAAAGAAACAGACTCCTTTTACAACTAAAGTTACAGAAAAAGAACTTTTTACCACATATGCATGTGTGTATATGTGTATGTAAGTGTGAGTATATGTGTGTTTATGTGAGTATCGTGTGTTTGTGTTTGAGGGAGGTTCAGAAGGTAGCACTAAAGACAAGAAAAGAGTCTCCATTACTGACTCAGTAGGAGATTTTTGCTCCCTATCATTTCACAGTATATTTACAAAATCGCGGATCCTATTCTCTACACTAAACAAACACATATGAATTTTACTTTCATACTCCCATGACTTATATACAAGATCAGCACAGAGTGATTTACGACCAGACATTAGAGGCCTCACTTGGGTTCCCTGAGAAAGAGTAAGTTCTTCCTTAGCCTGTTACTTCTAAACTTTTCTGGCTTTCCTCTTTTTGCTTCAGATACTCAGATCCAGATGCAACTATTTCTCATTTGAGAGGCTTCCTGGACCGGCAGGGACCACTCACAGTCAAGAGATGTCACCCTACAGATGACTTACTCGGTCAGTTTTCCCTTCTGTCTGAATGCTGTTGTGGCTACGAACGTCATGGTCTTCTTCAAGGTCAGAGACATCCTCTAGTTCCTCTGGAGTCTGAAAAGGAAGCAAAGTATAGCTGATTTCAAGCTGCAAAACATTGCCACAACTTTGAAGAGAGTGTGCAGGACCTCAGAAAGGTGACCTTTGAATTGATATATGATCTGGAAATCCAGTCCCAGCCACACACACAAGAGAGGCATTAATTTGTATAAAAATGTCTAGATTTTCCTACCGGCATCATAATAGATAAAAAGTGGAAACAACTCTACTGTAGAACAGATATAAACTATTGTCTATCCACTGAGTAAAATAAAATTTGTTAATAAAGATGAGCCAAATAGTTACTCATGTTGCACAGTAGTAAGTCTTGATTATATCATGCTACATAAAAGTCATCAATTATAAAAACTACACAGAACATAAGATACAATTTTTGGAATATGCAAATCTTTTGGAAACAAATTTGGTTGTTACTTTTTAGGAGAAAGATGCAATGACTTAATGTACCTTCTCTTTGGCCTGCTGACAACTCTGGAATTGGATATTGATGGTCACTATAGACTATATGAATACACTAAAAATGTTGAGGGGTTCTTTTTTGTTGTTTAAAAGTTAAAAACTTAATTTATAGAAATTATATCAAGGGTGAAGTAGAAGGAAAATTAGAGATCAGCTGGAACTTTCTGTCAGTGCAGAGCTACTTGAATTTCCGTGTTTGTTTTCAACAGTTAGACAATGTCCATTCTCTCTTTCTCTCTCTTTTTCTGTATTAGTTGAGACAGCTCTTGCTCAGGGAATTTCTAGAGAGAATTCACATGCATTTCCACATCTCCTTGGCTTCCCCTGTCACAGGCACATCCCACTTAAGCACTTCAGTTCTTAAAATTGAGCACCTAGGTGTTGGTAGACTCTGTGAGGTGAGAATGAGAATCTAGACATATATCTGCTATCATTACTGCAAGTACAGATGGAAATACATACCAAGAATTAATTTGTTTCATTTTACACAGTCACAGCCTTTTATACTATGATGTCTTTAACACAGGAAAAAATAGTTTTTTTTATCAAAATCAGTTAAAATAAAGTGAAAGATAGCCCTGAGAATGCATCTCTACTGTAGTTGTGGCTACTGAAAACTTGTCTCTTTAGACCAATTCTGATTTTCCTTAAACCTTGCTTATTATACAAGATTTCAGATTTTCATGATTATTCAGGTTTTTCTTTCTTTGGTACCAATCTAAAGCTGGGGCAGGTGATTATTAACTGATGTAATATAAAAAAGTAGCAATTTCTTATTCACAATTGACTCTAGATAATTTGTCATGTCATGCATCTTTAAGCAGCCTGGTCTTTGTTCTCAGATACTAGCACTGAGCACTCCTGTTGCTTCATGGCAGAGTCCTTTTTATTTATTTCATCTGTCTGCCTGCAGATATTAATATTCCCCTCTCACTGAGGCCTCCCAATGGGCTCAACCTTTGTTATCTAGACATGGATCTTTTGCAGCTATGATTAACAATGATCATAGAGCAATTGATTCTCTCTTCCCAGATCTTAATAGCAGAGTTCAACACTATAAGACTTCTACAAAACCCACACGTTTCACTGTTAGCCATTTGTGTATTCTCACAGGAGTCTTGAGAAAACACATTTTCTACCTCCCTTCTTCATATATCCACCAAGTCTTCTGACAGAGGAGCATATTTTATCAAGTCAATCCCCTTTCTTGTACCCTGTTGCTTTTAATTGAAGACTGTCTGATGCCCCCACTGCGTCTGTTTCTTATAAATGTCATTTGTTTATCACTTGTGTTGCCTCATCCTCTATTGCTACATAGCCACATCATTCATTTCAACATGTAATGAAGATCCAAATAAAGCAAACTAACTAAAACCATGACGGTGTTTACAGAAATCTCAATGTCCACTTTTTGTTGCTGGAGGAGATAAGCCTACCAATTACACCCATGTACTTCTGTGTTTTCTTTTTCTGTACCTCAGAACTAATATTTTTTTTCTTGCAAAGCCACCAAAATTGACCTCTTCTCTTCATGAACAAAATCAGTGGGAGAGTGTTCAAAACACTTGCCAAGAACATTTCACATTCCGTAGAGGCAGGAGGTTGGAAGGCATTGTGAAATAAGAAGTTAAATATGTAAAGTAACAGTTTAACTTAAGTGGAAACCAAGAAAGAAGGTTTCTTTAATTATTTTCAGGTATACGTGTTAACTTTTTCAGGTCTGAAGACAAAAGCATAAAATCCATTCTTAAAAAAGGGAGTTTGGGGTGATGGCACACAATCTATAACAATCTCTCAAAATAGAGATTTCCTCAACTACTGACTTCATAAAGCCAAAAGTTTAGAGTCCTAAACTCTAACAAGGACTTCCAGAACTATATTGAAGAGATATGAAGAGAGTGGACAGCCTTGCCTTATCCCTGATTTCAGTGGGATTGCTTTAAGTTTCTCTCCATTTAGTATGATGTTGGCTATAGGTTTGCTGTATATTCCCTTTTCTATGTTTAGGTATGTGCCTTGTATCCCTGATCTTTCCAAGACTTTAAACATGAATGGGTGTTGGATTTTGTCAAATGCTTTTTCATCATCTAAGGAGATTATCATGTGGTTTTTTTTTCTTTCAGTTTATTAATATGGTGGATCACATGTAGAAAAATTCAAATAGATCTATACTTATCACCCTGCACAAAACTAAGTTCCAAGTGGATCAAAGACCTCAATATAAAACCAGAAACACTTAAACCTATTAGAAGAAAAAGTGCGGAAGAGCTTAGAGCTCATTGGCACAGGAGACAACTTCCTGAACAGAACACCAACAGTACAGGCTCTATGAGCAACAATCAATAAATGGGACCTCATGAAAATAAAAAGCTTTTGTAAAGCAAAGGACACTGTCGTCAAAACAAAATGACTTCTTACAGATTAGGAAAGAATCTTCACCAACCCTTTATCTGACAGAGGGCTAATATCCAGTATATATAAAGAACTCAAGAAGTTAAACAGCAATAAATCAAGTAATCCAATTAAAAAATAGGTTACAGAACTAAACAGAGAATTCTCAATAGAGGAACATCGAATGGCAGAGAAACACTTAAAGAAATGATTAACAACCTTAGTCATCAGGGAACTACAAATGAAAACAACCCTGAGATTTTACCTTACACCCATTAGAATGGTTAAGATCAGAAACTCAAGTGACAACACATGCTGGAGAGGATGTGGAGAAAGGGGAACCCTCCTCCACTGCTGGTGGGAATGTAAACTTGTACAACCACTCTGGAAATTAATCTGGTGCTTTCTCAGACAATTAGGAATAGAACTTCCTCAAGATCCAGCTATACTACTGGTAGGCATATATCCAAAAGACACTCAAGTATACAACAAGGACATCTTCTCAACCATGGTTGTAGCAGCTTTATTTGTAATAGCCAGAAGTTGGAAACAGCCCATGCCCCTCAATTGAGAAATGGATACAGAAACTGTGGTACATCTACACAATGGACTATTACTCAGTGATTAAAAAAAGAAAACAACAACAAAAAACAAACAAGGAAATTATGAAATTTGTACGTAAATGGAGGGAACTGGAAAAGATCATCCTGAGTGATGCATCCCAGAAGCAGAAAGACACACAGGGAGTATATGCACTTATAAGTGGATATTAGATATATATTATAGGATAAACATAATAAAATTTGTACACCTAAGGAAGCTAATCAGGAAGGAGGACGCTGGATAAAATGTTCAATCGCCATTCAGAAAGGTAAAGAGGATAAACATGGGGGAGGGAAAAAACAGACAACAGGACAGGAGCCTACCACAGAGGACCTCTGAAAGACTCTACCCTACAAGGTATCGAGGCAAATATTGAGACTCATAGCCAAACTTTGGGCAGAGTATAGGGAATCTTATAAAAGAAATGGGAAATAATAAGACCTGGAGAGGACGGGAGCTCCATAAGGACAGTGACAGATCCTAAAATTCTGGGCACAGGGGTCTTTTCTGAAACTGATCCTCCAGCCAAGGACCACTCATGGAGATGGCCTGGAACCCCTACACAGAGGTGGCCTATGGCAGTTCAGTATCCAAGTGGCCTCCATAAGTAATGGGGACAGGGACTGTCTCTGACATGAACTGATTGGCCTGATCACCTCCCGCTGAGAGAGGGGCAGCCTTACCAGGCCACAGAAGAAGACAATGCACCCACTCCTGATCTGACCTGATAGACTAGGGTCAGAGGGAAGGGGAGGAGGACCTCCCTTATCAATGGACTGGGAGAGAGAAAAGGGTGGGTAAGAGGGAGGCTGCAATTGGGATAAGCGGAGGGACAGAGGTACAGGGGGGATACAAGGTGAATATACTGTAATTAATAAAAATAAAATAATTAATAAAAAACAACAACAGAGAGGACAAAAGCATTTGTCTGACATAAAATTCCAAGTTACAATCAATCACTCTGGGGAAGTAAAGGCAGGAACTCAAGTAAATCATATCACAGCATCAGTCCAGAGAAGAGACATAATAAATGCATCTTTGGTTTCAGCAACCCTTTCCCTCATTTTTGCTGCTCAACACCACTTTCTTAGGGAATAGTGCCAACACAACGATGTACTTATCTTCCTACACCAATGAACAATTAAAAATTCCTCCACAGATATACCCTTGAGCCAACATGATATAGATAACTCCATAATTCTCCTCCAATGTGATTTTATTTTGTTACAGGTTGACAGTGAAACTAACCATCACAGCACATAAAAAGAAAGTTACAAGAGTATGTGTGTTTTCAATTAATTATCTACCATCCCTGGCAGAGAAACGCCCGGCTCAAGGCTCAGGATCCGACTGAGAAGCCCCAACCCCTGCTGGCACTCCCCTGAGAGCACCTCCATAAGCTTGACCTAGCAGAGGAGAAGGTCAGAGGGGAAGGACAGAGAGGCAGCCTGCCAAGGACACAGCACCCTCTCTCCAGCGGACCCTAGCAGAGAAACCCAAGCTCTGGATCTGAGGGCACTCAACCCTACCCGGTACTCTCTTGGGATCAGCAAACATAGATTCTACCGCTAGGCTGCTTCTGACAGAGAGATCTGGGCCCGGGATCTGGGATTGAGTACACTCACCCTAACTCTTTCCCGCGCCACCCAGGGACCAGTCAACATAACCACTCCTGGCAGAGGGAAAGGACAAAGAGGCAGCACACAGGAAAGGTGGACACCGAGTCCTGCAGCCACAGTGTCACAGAGGTGACTGTTAGCCTACCCGTGCACTTCCGCAGCAGGACCAAAACAGAGAGTAGTGAGCAAGGGGAACCCCTGTGCATTCCAACTGGTCCTGCAAGAGAGTGAGTGAGCCTTCTAGGGAGAGATTGCCCCAGACCCAGGGCCTCTCCACAGAAGCAACCAGACGAGATCCCTGCCACCCACACTCCTAGTGTGGGCATCAGAGGGATTCTTGGGATAGCGACCCCAACATTGAAGCTTCTGCCTTGCGGGTCCACCAGGGTAATCCAGGCAAATAATCCCTGGATCTCAGTCAGAACTGCATAATAGTGGCTTGCAGGCCACTGCAATAGTCAGAGAATTCGCGCATGCACACTGCGCCCGCTAAAAGCGCACGCGAATAGCGCCAGTGTCACATTCTTTACTTAGGCAAAACTGAAAACACAGTGTACACTCCCAAAGCAGTGAACCTCTCTCATATTCCTGAAAAAACAGTCCAGAAAACAGAAAGAGAGGATCATAGCCCAAACTACAATCTCAAGGAACAACCAGTGAGGATTATAAATAACCAGATGGCTAGAGGCAGACGTAAGAACACTCCCAACAAAAATCAGGTCATAATGAACTCACCAGCAACCCCACAAAACAATGGACACTTCAATTCACTAGATATACAAGAAAACGACCTCAAAACTATGTTTCTCCAGCTATTAGAGGCCCATAGAGATGAAATGAACAAAGCCCTCAGAGAAATAACCAAAGAAATCGAGACTAACCAAGAGGAAACAAATCGTGCTCTCAGAGAAATGACCACGAAAATTGAGGCAAACAGACAAGAAATGCACAAAGTTCTCAAAGAAATGTCCACACAAATGAAGGCAAATAAAGAAGAAATAAAGAAAGCTCTCATAGAAATACAGGCAATTATACCCAAAAAAGTAGAGGCACAATTAGTGATACATAGAGAGGAAACGGACAAAAAAATAGAAGCTATCATTGAAAAGCAGGAGTCCACATTCAAACAGATGAAGGAAATGGTGCAAGACATGAAAACAGAATTAGAATCAATAAAGAAAACACAAATAGAGAAAAACCAGGAGCTGGAGAACATAGAGAAAAGATCAGGCACTACAAAGGTAAGCATCACCAACAGAATACAAGAGATGGAAGAAAGAATCTCAGGAGCCGAAGATACACTTGCAGAAATTGACACGTCTCTCAAAGAAAAAATAAAATCAGAAAAGTTCCAAACACAAAACATCCAAGAAATCAAGGACACCATGAAAAGACAAAACCTAAGAATAATAGGAGTAGAAGAAAAAGAAGACATCAGGCTCAAAGGTCCGGAAAATATCTTCAAGAAAATTATAGAAGAAAACTTTCCCAACTTAAAGAAGGAGATGGCCATAAACATACAAGAGGCCTACAGAACACCAAGTAGACTAGACCAGAAAAGAAATTCTTCACGTCACATCATAGTCAAAACACTGAACCTACAAAACAAAGAAAAAATTCTAAAAGCAGCAAGGGAAAAAGGCCAAGAAACATATGAAGGTAGACCTATCAGAATCACACCAGATTTCTCAACAGAAACTATGAAAGCCAGAAGGGCCTGGACAGAAATCATACAGTCCTTAAGGGACCACAGATTCCAACCCAGACTACTATACCCAGCAAAACTTTCAATCAATACAGATGGAGAATTCAAGATATTCCAAGACAAAACCAAATTTAAACAATATCTACATAGTAACCCAGCTTTACAGAAGTTACTAGAAGGGAAACCCCAAACCAAAGAAAACAACTACATCGAAGGAAACAGAGGAAATAGATAACTACACAACAACAACAACAAAAAAAAAACAAAACAAAAGAAGACAAGCAATGAAACTCAGTGACACCACCAACACCACATCTAAAATGAGTAACAATTGTTGGTCACTAGTTTCTATCAACATCAACGGACTCAACTCCCCAATTAAAAGACACAGACTAAAAGAATGGTTGCGGAAATAGGATCCATCATTCTGTTGCATCCAAGAAACACACCTATGCAACAAAGATAAACACTACCTCAGAGTAAAGGGTTGGAAAAATGTCTTTCAAGCAAATGGTTCCAGAAAACAAGTGGGAGTAGCCATCCTAATATCTAATAAAATAGACTTTCAACCCAAGTTAATCAAAAAAGATAAGGACGGCCACTATATTCTCATCAAAGCAAAAATCCACCAAGAGGACATCACAATTTTGAATATCTATGCCCCAAATACAAGAGCACCTACATTCGTAAATGAAACAATATTAAAGATTAAATCACACATTGATCCTAAAACCCTAATAGTGGGAGACTTCAACACTCCACTCTCACCAAGGGACAGATCAACTAGACAGAAAACGAATAGGGAAATAAAAACACTTACAGAGACTCTAAATCAAATGGACCGAATAGACGTCTACAGATCTTTCCATCCAAACTCAAAAGAGTATACCTTCTTTTCAGCACCGCATGGAACCTTCTCCAAAATAGACCATATAGTTGGTCATAAAACAAGCCTCAACAGATACAAAAAGATTGAAATAATCCCTTGTATTCTATCTGACCACCATGGACTAAAGCTGGACATCAACAACAACAGAAACAACAAAAAGCCGACACGCACATGGAAACTGAACAACCTGTTACTCAACAACAGCTGGGTTAAGGAAGAAATAAAGAAAGAAATTAAAGACTTCCTAGAATTCAATGAAAATGAAGGCACAACATACCCAAATTTATGGGACACATTGAAAGCAGTGCTCAGGGGAAAAATTATAGCACTAAGTGCCTGCAAGAAGAAATTCGTAACAGCACATACAAACAACTTAATGGCCCAACTGAAAACCCTAGAAAAAAAAGAGCAGATACACCCAAGAGGAGCAGAAGGCTGGAAATAATCAAACTCAGGGCTGAAATCAATCAATTAGAAACAAATAAAACTATTCAAAGAATCAATGAAACAAAAAGCTGGTTCTTTGAGAAAATCAACAATATAGACAAACCCTTAGCCAAACTAACTAAAAAGCAGAGAGAATCTATCCAAATCAACAAAATCAGAGATGAAAAGGGTGACATAACTACAGACACAGAGGAAATTCAAACAATCATTAGGTCATATTACAAAAGCCTATATGCCACAAAATTTGAAAATCTAAATGAAATGGACAATTTTCTTGATAGATTCCATCTTACAACATTAAGTCAAGATCAGATAGAAAGACTGAACAGCCCTATATCCCCCAAGGAAATTGAAGCAGTCATTCACAGTCTCCCCTCCAAAAAAAGCCCTGGGCCAGATGGTTTCAGAGCACAATTCTACCAGACCTTCAAAGAAGTGCTCACACCAATTCTCCTCAAACTATTCCACAAAATAGAAACAGAAGGTACATTACCAAACTCATTCTATGAAGCAACAGTCACCCTGATACCTAAACCACACAAAGATCCAACAAAAAAAGAGAACTTCAGACCTATCTCTCTTATGAACATTGATGCAAAAATACTCAATAAAATACTTGCAAACCGAATCCAAGAACACATCAAAGATATCATCCACCACGACCAAGTAGGCTTCATCCCAGGCATGCAAGGGTGGTTCAACATACGGAAATCCATCAATGTAATCCACCACATAAACAAACTGAAGGAGAAAAACCACATGATCATCTCCTTAGATGCTGAAAAAACATTTGACAAAGTCCAACACCCATTCATGTTTAAAGTCTTGGAGAGATCAGGAATACAAGGCACATATCTAAACATAGTAAAGGCAATATACAGCAAGACTATAGCCAACATCAAACTCAATGGAGAGAAACTTAAATCGATCCCACTGAAATCAGGGACAAGACAAGGCTGCCCACTCTCTCCCTACCTCTTCAACACAGTACTTGAAGTCCTAGCCAGAGCAATAAGACAACTAAAGGAGATCAAAGGGATACAAATCGGAAAGGAAGAGGTCAAAGTGTCACTTTTCGCAGATGATATGATAGTATATATCAGTGACCCCAAAAATTAAACCAGAGAACTCATCCAGTTGATAAACACCTTCAGCAAAGTGGCAGGATACAAAATCAACTCAAAAAAATCAGAAGCCCTCCTGTATACCAAAGACAAAAGGGCCGAGAAAGAAATTAGGGAAACAAAACCCTTCACTATAGCCACTAACCACATAAAGTACCTTGGGGTGACACTAACCAAGCAAGTGAAAGACCTGTTTGAGAAAAACTTCAAGTCCCTGAAGAAAGAAATTGAAGATCTCAGAAGTTGGAAACATCTCCCATGCTCATGGATTGGTAGGATTAACAGTGTGAAAATGGCCATCCTCCCAAAAGCAATCTACAGATTCAATGCAATTCCCATCAAAATACCAACTCAATTCTTTACAGACCTTGAAAAAAGATTCTCAGCTTCATATGGAGAAACAAAAAACCCAGAATCTCCAAAACAATCCTGTACAACAACAGATCATCTGGAGGTATCTCCATCCCCAATCTCAAGTTGTACTACAGAGCAATAGTAATAAAAACTGCATGGCATTGGCATAAAAACAGAAAGGAGGATCGATGGTACCGCATAGAAGACCCAGAAATAAACCCACACACCTATGAATACTCGATTTTTGACAAAGAAGCCAAAACCATTCAATGGAAAAAAGGCAGCATCTTCAACAAATGGTGCTGGTCCAACTGGATGTCCACATGCAGAAAAATGAAAATAGATCTATATTTATCACCCTGCACAAAACTAAAGTCCAAGTGGATCAAAGACCTCAACATAAAACCAGATACTCTAAATCTTTTAGAAGAAAAAGTGGGGAACAGCCTAGAACTCATTGGCACAGGAGACAACTTCCTGAAGAGAACACCAACAGCACAGGCTCTAAGAGCAACAATCAATAAATGGGACCTCATGAAACTGAAAAGCTTCTGTAAAGTGAAGGACACTGTCATCAAAACAAAACGCCTGCCTACAGATTGGGAAAGAATCTTCACTAACCCTTTATCTGACAGAGGACTAATATCGAGTATATACCAAGAACTAAAGAAGCTGAAAAGCAGCAAACCAAGTAATCCAATTAAAAAATGGGGAACAGAGCTAAACAGAGAATTCTCGACAGAGGAATATCGAATGCCAGGGAAACACTTAAAGAAATGCTCATCCTCATTAGCCATCAGGGAAATGCAAATAAAAACGACCCTGAGATATCACCTTACACCCATCAGAATGGCCAAAATGAAAAACTCAAGGGAAAACACATGCTGGAGAGGTTGGGGAGAAAGGGGAACCCCCCTCCACTGCTGGTGGGAATGTAAACTGGTACAACCACTCTGGAAATCTATCTGGCGCTTTCTAAGACAATTAGGAATAGTGCTTCCTCAAGACCCAGCTATACCACTGCTAGGTATATACCCAAAGTTTGCTCAAGTACATAAAAGAGATATTTGCTCAACCATGTTTATAGCAGCTTTATTTGTAATAGCAAGAACCTGGAAACAACCCAGATGTCCATCAATGGAGGAATGGGTATAGAAATTGTGGTATTTTTACACAATGGAATACTACTCAGCAATCAAAAAGGAGGAAATCATAAAATTTGCAGGCAAATGGTGGGACCTAGAAAAGATCATCCTGAGTGAAATATCCCAGAAGGAGAAAGACAAACACGGTATATACTCACTTATATAGACCTATAAGATATGAGAAACATAATGAAATCTGTACACCTAAAAAAGATAATCAAGAGAGCGGACATGCTGTAAGATTATCAATCCTCATTTTGAAAGACAGAGAGGATGTGCATTGAACGTATGACAGGAGTCTACTGAGCACATTGGAAAGACTCTAACTAGCAGTGTTTTCAAAGCAAAGACTCATGACCAAACCTTTGGCAGAGTACAGGGAATCATAAGAAAGAAGGGGAGTTAGTCTGATGAGGAAATGATAGGAGCTCCACAAGGACCAAAGATATCTGGGCACAGGGTCTTTTCTGAGACTGACATGCAACCAAGGACCATGTTTGAATGTAACCTAGAACCTCTGCTCAGATGTAGCCTGTGGTAGCTCAGTAACCAATTGGTTTCCCATAGTGAGGGGAACAAGGACTATTTCTAACAGAAACTCAATGACTGGCTCTTTGGCCTCCCCACCCCCCAAGGGAGGAGCAGTCCTGTTAGGCCACAGAGGAGAGCTTTGCAGCCAGTCCTGAAGATACCTGATAAAGCAGGATCAGATGAATGGGGAGGAGGTCCCCCCTATCAGTGGACTTGGGAAGGGGCACGGTGGAGAGGAGGGAGGGAGGGAGGGATTGGGAGGGAATGAGGGATCGGTACACGGCTGGGTTACAGAGTTAATAAAATGTAACTGATAAGAAAAAAATAACATTCAAAAAAAATAAAAAAATAAAAAGAACTCAAGAAGCTGAAAAGCAGCAAACCAAGTAATCCAATTAAAAAATGGGGAACAGAGCTAAACAGAGAATTCTCTGTAGAGGATTATGGAATGGCAGGGAAACACTTAAAGAAATGCTCAACCTCATTAGCCATTAGGGAAATGCAAATCAAAACAACCCTAAGATTTCACCTTACACCCATCAGAATGGCCAAGATGAAAAACTCAAGAGACAACACATGTTGGAGAGGTTGTGGAGAAAGGGGAACTCTCTTCCACTGCTGGTGAGAATGTAAACTTGTACAACCACTCTGGAAATCAATCTGGCGCTTTCTCAGACAACTAGGAATAGTGCTTCCTCAAGATCCAGCCATACCACTCCTAGGCATATATCCAAAAGAGGTTCAAGTATATAATAAGGACATCTTCTCAACCATGTTTGTAGTAGCTTTATTTGTGATAGCCAGAAACAGCCCAGATGCCCCTCAACTGAAGAATGGATGCAGAAATTGTGGTACATCTACACAATGGAATATTACTCAGCAATGAAAAATTAAGATATCATGAAATTTGCTGGTAAATGGTGGGACCTGGAAAGGATCATCCTGAGTGAGCTGTCCCAGAAGCAGAAAGATACACACGGTATATACTCACTCACATAGACATGTAATATAGGATAAGCCTACTAAAATATGTACACCTAAAGAAACTAATCAAGAGAGAGGACCCTGACTAAAATGCTTAATCCCCATCCTGAAAGGCAAAGAGGAAGGACATCAGAAGAAGAAGAAAAACAGGAAACAATCTAGGAACCTGCCACAGTGGGCCTCTGAAAGGCTATCCCTTGCAGACTATCAAAACAGATGCTGAGAATTATGGTCAACTGTTGGGCAGAGTGCATGGAATCTTATGTAAGAAGTGGGATGTAGTAAGATCTGGAGAGAACAGGAACTCCATAAGGAGAGCAACAGAACCAGAAAACTTGAACACAGGGGTCTTCCCAGAGACTCATACTCCAACCAAGTACCATGCATGGAGATAACCTAGAACCCCTGCACAGAGGTAGCCCATGGCAGTTTAGTGTCCAAGTGGGTTCCATAGTAATGGGAAGAGGGACTGCTTCTGAAATAATCTGATTGGCCTGCTCTTTGATCACCTCCCCCTGAGGAGGGAGCAGCCTTCCCAAGCCACAGAAGATGACAATGCAGCCACTCCTGATGAGATCTGATAGACTAAGATCAGAAGGAAGGAGAGGAGGACTCCCCCCTATCAGTGGACTTGGGGAGGGACATTCATGAAGAAGGGGGAAGAAGGGTGGGATCAGGAGGGGAGGAGGGAGGGGCTTATGGGGGGATACAAAGTGAATAAAGTGTAATTAATAAAATAAAATAAAAAACTTTGATTTCCTCGGACCAGAATTTGGTTAATATTACCTAAGACTAAAAAGTTTCATGGAGATGAATTGTATGAAGATATTGTAAGGGATAAAGCTACAGACAGAGCTTTAAATAACCAGATTGCTTCTCTGTTATGTTCTTCTTCCTGTACTGTCTAATTCCTATATATTTTTCACAATTTTTATGTAAACTTAGATGGCTCTAATTTGAGCCAAATTTATTCTCAGATTGTCACCTTAGACAGCCCACTAAATACCTCTTACCTCAGAATCTTCAAATAGTATGCTGTGTGGACATGGCTCTGATGAACACCTGCAGCTATATTTGTATAATTACAACCTACATATCATGTCTATGCTAAACAAGATTTAATATAATTCTGCATATATTGTTTTCCTTGTGAAGCAGGTGAAGGGAATTTTTAAAGGAAGATTAGTTATCTTTTGAAGTTTAAAATGATCTTTTTTATGTGGCTTTGGCAAAAAGTCACCCTAAAATGCACTCTAAGGAATGATAGGGATGAATTAACTTTTTAAAAGTGGACTGCATGTAAATCTGAACAAAACAAATGAGGCTCAATTGTCTAGAGAATTTTTAATCGTCCTGAGTATCAATTAGTTTTTTTATTTTTTTATTTTTTACATGAGAACTCAGGAAATTAATTTCATATTTTCCTCACGAAACTTGTTCATGAAACTTGTTCCTTAGAAATTTCCAAGATGGCAGCAACCAGCATATACCACAATTAAGGGGCAAAAGACCAAAGACTGTGAAAATGGTGAGTAAACAGACTGCTGGCTCCAAAATACCTGCTTTAGTACCTCATGGATGAGAAGGGACATTCCTGGGGTTGGGAATGAACAATCCCAGTCTCACCCCCAAAGCATGCCTGGCTGTCTCCCGGCTCCCAGGAGTCATGAAGTGTACAGGCCCTTTATGCCCGCCCAAGCACAGGCCCAGTTCCAGAGGTGCTTCTCTCCAGCAACCAGACATCAGATTCCTCCCACTCTCCCGGGAAGAGAGACTGGATTCCAGTGCAATTCCCAACCTTCAATCCAGGCTTCCACCAGTGCCCCTGTGGAGACCAGCGGGACAATAAAATCGCGAGGGATAGTCGATCCAATGTGGAGCAGCCCACCTGAATCTGAGTGCCAGGAGTGTAGTGTCTGCTTGGTTTGAGAGTCGCAGCTTAGCTGCCTTCTGAAACATTTACACCTCCACAGCTGCCTTCCAACACACCCACACCAGCGTGGCTGCCTCCAAAACACCAGAACCTATTTGTGTTCCTACGGACCTCTCCCACCATACAAAAGACGACACTGGACTCCAGAGATGATCCAGCCTTTCCTGCAGCTCTACTAGTGGTCTTGAGGAAACCAGCAAGACAGCTGATCACAAAGGCCCAAGGAACCCAGCAGGTTCCAGGAACAAACAGCCAAGACTATGGACAACCAGAGGGCTAAAGGTTAGTGTCAGAGCATAATCAACAAATACCAGGACATCATGGCTCCACCAGAAACCCTAAAAGACACTGCACACTGTATTCCAGCTGAAACATGGAAAAATGATCTTAAATCAATGCTTATGCACTTATTAGAGCAATTTAAAGAGGAAAGGGATGATTCCCTCAGAGAAATACAGTAAAACATAATCAAACAAATAGAGGCCATCAAGGAAATGCAGGAAACCACAAACAGGTGAAGAAAATGAACAAAACTATTCAAGACTTGAAAATGGAATTAGAATCCATAAAGTAAACACAAACTGAGACAACCTTGGAGATGGAAAACTTAAAGAGAGCGAGAACCACAGAGGTAAGCATATAACAGAATACAAGTGATGATGGAGAAATTCTCAAGTTTTTAAGATCCAATTGAAGAAATCAACATATATGTCAAAGAAAATATTAAAATGAAAAAAAATCAGTACATAAAACATCGAAAAAATCAAGAAACACCATGAAAAGATGAAACCTAAGAATAGTAGGAAGATTCAAAAAAGAACATTCTGGGCTCCAAGTCTAGAAAATATTTTCAGGAAAATCATAGAAGAAAAATTCCCCAACCTAAAGAAAGTGATGACAGGGAACAGGACAGGAGCCACAGAGGACGTCTGAAAGGCTCTACCCTACAGGGTATCAAAGCAGATGCTGAGACTTATGGCCAACCTTTGGGCAAAGATCAGGACATTTATGAAAGAAGTGGGAAACAGTAAGACCTGGAGAGGACAGGAGCTCCACAAGGACAGTAACAGAACCAAAAAATCTCTGCATAGGGGTCATTTCTGAGATCCATACTCCAACCAAGGACCATTCATGGACATAACCTAGTATCCCTGCACAGAAGTAGCCCATGGCAGTTCAGTGTCCAAGTGGGTTCCATAGTAATGGTAACAGGGATTGTCTCTGACATGAACTGATTGGTCTGCTCTTTCATCACCTCCCCTGGGAGGAGCAGCCTTACCAGGACTCAGAGGAAGACAATGCAGCCACTCCTGATGAGACCTGATGGACTAGGATCAGAAGGAAGGGGAGGAAGACTGCCCCCATCAGTGGACTTGGGAAGGGGCATGGGTGGAGAAGGGGGAGGGAGGGTGGGATTGGGAGGGGAAGAGGGAGGGAACCACAGGGGTGGATACAAAGTGAATAAATTGTAATTAATAAAAATAAAATTTAAAAGTTAAAAAATAAAAATAAAAAAAGAAGGGGAAAAAAGAGAAAGAGATGACTTTAAACATACAAGAGGCTTACAGAACACTAAAGAGACTAAACCAGAAAAATTCCTCCTGCCACATAAAAATCAAAACACTAACGCTACACAACAAAGAAAAAAAATATTAAAGGTGGCAAAGGAAAACGGCCAAGTAACATATAAAGGCAGACCTATCAGAATTTCAATTGACTTCTCCACAAAGACTGTAAAAGCCAGAAGGGCCTGGGCAGGTGTCATGCAGACACTAGGAGACAACAGATATCAACCTAGACTATATCTAGCAAAGCTTTCAATCACTATGGATAAAGAAAACAAGATATTCCACAACAACACCAAATTAAGCAATATCTATGCTAAGATTCCCTGCACTCTGCCCAAAGGTTGCTCATAAGCGTCAGCATCTACATTGATAGTCTGCAGGGCAGAGCTTTTCAGAAGTGGGAAACAGTAAGATCTGGAGAGGACAGGAACTCCACAAGGAGAGCAACAGAACCAAAAAATCTGAGCACAGGGGTCTTTCCTGAGACTGCTATTCCAACCAAGGACTATGAATAGAGATAACCTAAGACCGCTGCACAGATGTAGCCCATGGCAGTTCAGTATCCAAGTGGGTTCCATTATAATAGGAACAGGGACTGTCTCTGACATGAACTGATTGGCCTGCTCTTTAATTACCTCCCCCCTGAGGGGGAAGCAGCATCACTAGGCCACAGAAGAAGACAACACAGCCAATCATGATGAGACCTAATTGACTAGGATCAGAAGGAAGGAAAAGAAGTCCTCCCCTATCAGTGGACTTGGGGAGGGGCATGCATGCAGAGGATGGAGGAAGGGAGGGATTGGGATGGGAGGAGGGAGGAAACCACTGGGGGGATACAAAGTGAATAAAGTGTAATTAATAAAGAAAAAAAAACATAAAAAAACCCCACAATATCTATGGACTAGCCCAGCCCTACAGAAGATACTAAAAGAAAAACTCCACACAATGAGATCAACTACACCCAAGAAAATACAAGTTATAAAAAACTTTACAATAGCAAGAGCAAAAGAAAACAAACACACAAAAACACTATCCCCACCAACACCTCAAAAAAAGGAACTAACAATCATTAGTCACTAAATCTCTCAATATCAATGGACTCAACTATCCAATAATAAGACACAGGCTAACAGAATGGTCCATAAAACAGGGTCCAACATTCTGCTGCATGTGAAAAAAAAATCATAGACAATAACTCAGAGTAAAGGGTTGAAAAAACCAGACCCAAGAAGCACCCTGGAGTGGCCATCTCAGTATCTAATAAAATAGACTTTCAACCAAAATTAATCAAGAGATAGGGAAGCAAACTTTATTTCAATCAAAGTAAAAATCCACCACCAGACATCTTAACCCAGAACATATATACCCCAAATACAAGGGTATCTGCATTTGTAAAAGAAACATTATTTAAGCTTAAATCATGCTTCAATCCCAATACATTAATAGTAGGAGACTTCAACACCCAAAATTTACCAATAGACAGATCATTGAAACAAAAACTAAATACAGAAATAATGAAACTAACAGAGGTCATGAATCAAATGAACCTAATAGATGTCTACAAAACTTTTCAGCCAAACACACAAAAAAATCATCTCTTCTTAGCACCACATAAAACCTTCTCCAAAATCAATCATATAGTCAGTCACAAAGCAAAACTCAACTGATACATGAAAATTGAATTAACCCATGTTCTTTGTCAGATCACCATGACTAGACTTCAACAAGAGAAATAACAAAAAGCTTACACACCCATAAAAACTGAACAACTCCATGCTCAAGAATCACTGGGTGAAGGAAGAAATAAAGAAACAATTTAAAGACTACCTAGAAATCAATGAAAATGAAGGCACAACTTACCCAAATATATGAGACACCATGAATGCAGTGTTAGGAAAAAAGTTTATTGCACTAAGTGAGTTCATAAAGAAATTGGAGAGATTCCATATTATCAATTTAACAGCTCACCTGAAAGCTTTAGAAAATTAAAAAAAAAAAAAAAAGCAAACATACCCAAGAGGAGTAGACAGCAGGAAATAATCAAACTTAGGCCTGAAAATAATAAATTAGAAACAAAGAGAGCAATACAAAGAATCGATGATATCAATAGTTGGCTCTTTGAGAAATATCAACAAGATAGACAAACCAAGCCTAATTAACTAAAAGACAGAGAGACAGTACACAAATTAACAAAATCAGAAATGAAAAGGAGGACTTAACAACAGAAACTCAGGAAACCCAAAGAATCATTAGGTCTTACTTCAAAAGCCTATATTTTACAAAATTAGAAAATCCAAAGGTAATGTTTTATTTTCTTGATAGATTTCACCTATCAAAAGTAAATCTACAGCAGGTAAACATTTTAAACAGTCCTATAACACCTAAGGAAATAGAAGCAGTCATCAAAAGTTTTCCAACCAAAGAAAGCCCAGGGCCAGATGGTTTTAGCCCAGATTTTCAAAGAAGAGCTAACACCAATACTACTCAAATTATTCCACAAAATACAAACACAAGGAACATTACCAAACTCATTCCATGAAGTCATAGTTACCCTGATACCTAAACCACACAAAGACTCAAAAATGAAAGAAATTCTGGACAAATCTCCCTTATGAACATTGATGCAAAAATGTGCAATAAAATATTTGCAAGCCTAATTAAAAAATACATCAAATACATCATTCACCATGATCAAGTAGATTTCATTCTAGGGATGCAGGGATGGTTCAACAGATGAAAGTCCACCAGTGGAATCCACCATATAACCAAACTAAAAGAAAAAATATCACATGATCACTTCATTAGTTGCAGAAAAACCTTTGACAAAATCCAATATTTTTCATGATAATAGTCTTGGAGAATTCAGGGATAAAAGGCCCATACCTAAAGATAATAAAGGCAATTTACAAGTTGATAGCCAACATCAAACTAAATAAAGAGAAACTCAGAGCAATCCCACTAAAATCAAGGAGAAGACAATGTTGCCCCACTCTCCATATCTCTTCAATATAGTACTAGAAATTCTAGCTAGAGCAATAAGACAACTAAAGGAGATCAAATGGATACAAATTGGAAAGGAAGAAGTAAACGTATCACTATTTGCAGGTGATATAATAATATACATAAGCAACCCCCAAAATTCCATCAGAGAACACCTGCAACTGATAATCAACTTCAGCAAAGTGGTGGGACTCAGTATTAATTCAAAATAATCAGAAGCTCTCCTATATACAAATGAAAAGGGGGCTGAGAAAGAAATTAGGGAAAAAACACCTTTCACAATATCCAAACAGTATGAAGTATCTAGGTATAACTAACCAAGCAAGCCAAAGACATGTCTGACAAAAATGTCAAGTCTCTGAAAAAAGAAATAGAAGAAGATATCAGAAGATGGAAAGCTCTCCCGTGCTCATGGATCAGTATGATTAACATAGTAAAAATGGCTATCTTACCAAAAGCAATCTACATATTCAATATAATTCCCATTAAATTACCAACACAATTCTTTACCGATCTTGAAAGAAAAATTCTCAACTTCATATGGAATAACAAGAAACCCAGCATAGTTAAAACAATCCTCTACAATAAAGAATCTTCTGGAGGTATCTCCAACCCTGTCTCAAGCTGTACTACAGAGCAGTACTAATAAAAAACTACATGTTACTAGCTAGAAATAGAATGGTTGATCAATCGAATTGAATGGAAGATGCAAAAATAAACCCATACACCTATGCACACTTGATTTTTCACAAAGAAGCCAAAACAATAGAAAAGAAAAAAGACAGCATCTTCAAAATCATGGTGCTGGTCTAACTGGATGTCTACAAGTAGAAAACTTCAAATAAATCTATAATTATCACACTGCACAAGACTCAAGTTCAAGTGGATCAAAGACCTCAACATAAAACCAGACACACTAAACCTATTACAAGAAAAACTTGGGAAGAGCCTTGAACTGATTGGTACAGGAGACAACTTCCTAAACAGAACACCAACAGCACAGGCTGTAAGATCAGCAATCAATAAATGGGACCTCATGAAACTGAAAAGCTTCTGTAAAGCAATAGAATGAAATGGCAGGCTACAGATTGGGAAAAGATCTTCACCAATCCTACAAAGGGCTAATATCCAGAATATATAATGAACTCAAAAAATTAAACACCAACAAAAGAAATAATCCAATTTAAAAATTGGATGCAGAGCTACAGAGAATTTTCAACAGAAGAATCTTGACAGGAATAGAAACTCTTAAAAAAATGCACAACATCCTTAGTCATTCGGGAAATTCAAATGAATTTGTACCCCTTTTGTCTCCTTTAGTTGTCTTATTGCTCTAGCTAGAACTTCTAGTACTATATTGAAGAGCTATGAAGAGAGTGGGCAGCCTTGTCTTGTTCCTGACTTTAGTGGGATTGCTTTGAGCTTCTCTCCACTTAATTTGATGTTGGCTATTGGCCTGCAGTCTGTAGCATTTATTTATTTTTTAATTATTTTTTTACATTAATTACATTTTTTTCTCTTTGAATGCCAGTTGTAGCCCTTCTCATTCCCTCCCAACTCCACCCTCCCTCCCTCCTCTGCTCCAATGCCCCTTTCCAAGTCCACTGATAGCAGGACGTCCTCCTCCTCTTCCCTCTGACTCTAGTCTGTCAGGTTTCATCAGGATTGGCTGCAATGTCCTCCTCTGTAGCTTGTCAAGGCTGCTCCCCCCATCAGGGGAGAGGATGGTCAAACACCCAGCCACTGAGATCATGTCAGAGACCATCCCTGTTCCCTTTAGTAGGGTACCCACTTGGATACTGAGCTGCCATGGGCTACATCTGAGCAGGAGTCCTAGGGTTATTATCATGAATGGTCCTTGGTTGCAGTATCAGTATCAGAAAAGACTCCTGTACCCAAATAATTTTGTTCTGTTGCTCTCCTTGTGGAACTCTGGTCCCCTCCAGGTCTTTCATCTCCCCTTTCTTTCATAAGATTCGCTGCACTTTGAACAAAGTTTGTTTATGAGTCTCAGCATCTGCTTTGATACACTGTTGGGTAAAGTCTTTCAGAGGCCCTCTGTGGCAGGTTCTTGTCCTGTTTCCTGTTTTCTCCTTCTTCCAATGTCCATCCCATTTGTCTTTCTGAGTGAGGATTGCTCATCTTACCCAGGGTCCTCCTTGTTTAGTTTTTCTAGGTGTACAGATTTTAGTATGTTTATCCTATATTATTGGTCTAGTATCTACTTATAAGTGAGTATATACTGTGTGTATCTTTCTGCTTCTGGGATACCTCACTCAGAATGATCTTTTCTAGATCCCACCATTTGCCTACAAATTTTATGATTTCCTTCTTTTTAATTGCTGATTAGTATTCCACTGTGTAAATGTACCACAATTCTCTATCCATTCCTCCATTGAGGGACATCTGGGTAGTTTCCAGGTTCTGGCTATTGTGAATAAAGCTGGTTTGTAGCATTTATTATGTTTACATATGGGCCCTATATCTCTGATATCTCCAAGACTTTTATTGCTGGTGAGAGTGCAAATTTGTACAACACTTTTGAAATCAATCTGGTGCTTTCTCAGAAAACTGGGAATAGCTCTACATCAAGGCTCAGTTATGTCACTCCTGGGCATACACCCCAAAATATACTCTACCATTTAACAATAGCATTTGCTCAACCATGTTCTTATCAGCTTTATTTGTAATAGCCAGAAGCTGGAAACAACCCAGATGTCCCTCAACTGAAGAATGAATAAACTGTGGTACATTATACAATGGAATACTTCCTAGCCATTAAAAAAAAATCACAAAATTTGCAAGCAAATGGATGACACTAAAAAAGATCATCCTGAGTGAGGTAACACAAACCCAGAAAAACATACATGGTATGTAATCACTTTTGAGCAGACTTTAGTCATATAGTACAGGATAGACATACTACAATGAACAGAGCCCAAGAAGATAAGTAATAAGAAGGATCCAAGGGAAGATGTGTAAATCTCACTCAGAAAGGGAAACAGAGTAGACAGAGGTAATGATTGAAGAGAGGGAACAAGTTAGAAGAGGGAGCACAGAGAGAAATAAGGATGGAGATCAGGCCTGGGAATGCAGGGGCAGGAGGGCAGAAGACCTGCAGAGGAAAGAAAAACTGTGGGTGGGGCATCTCTGTGACAGCTGCAAACCTTAGTCAGAATAGGCCTCTGGGAGGATATGAGGAGGACTCTAGCTGAGACTCCCAGTAGCAGGGCCATGGAAACCAGGTAACTATCCAAGCCTCCTAGTGGACAGAGGAGAATACCAACCGACCCACAAAAACCTCGATCCAAATTTTACCCTGCTCACAAAGAAAAAGCAAAAACTGAGGGAATACCCAACCAATGATGGGCTCAACCCTAAGACCCACCATATGGAAGAAAGCCAACTCCTATCACTATTAGCAATATTCTGGCACGTTTGCAGACAGAGGCTCCACCCAGCAATGGTGGATTCACAGTGAAACATTGGTCAAAGCATAGTGAGTCTAATGGAAAAGAGTGGATCTAGAGATGACAAGAGCTCCACAAGACCTACAGAGACACTTAATGAGGGCCCAGAGGGTCTTATGGAGTCTGACACACCAACTAAGGACAAGGCATAGATAGACTGGACCTCGGTCTCTACATACATGTAGCTAATGGGCATCTCAGACTTCATGTGGGGCCACTTGTAAGAGTAGTGGGGGAATATCTCTGATATAGACTATGTTGCCTGCTTTTCGATCACTTACCCTGGAAGGGACTGCCCTACCAGCAAACAGGGGAAGAAGAAAAACTCAGTCCTCATGTGAATAGATGAGCTAGGGTGTGTGGTCCTCTATTCTGAAGACTAGGGGAGGGAGGACGTTGGAGGTAGAGTTAGGGTTCCCTAAAGGAACTGGAAGTAAGTTTAAGTTCCTCACCTGTGATACAACAAATACACTGCCTAATTCTTCAGGGTAATCATAGAGACAAAATAAGATCATATACTGGAATACAATTCAGTAAGTAGGAAATACTGAATTGGCAAGAGTGTTCATAATTATACTGTCCTTATTTTTCTTACAAGTTCTTAACTTTAGTTATTCGAAAGAGAACAGATAATTTGGTATGACACTTGAAAATACATATTTGGGTTTGTTTTTTTTTTTGAGGTAGCAAGGAAGTATCAGAATGAGCATTAAAACTTCAAGGGCAGAATAAATACAGAATCTATACAGAGATAGATGATATATAGAGGGAGAACACAGACAGATACTTTTTTTTCTCCAAGAAGCGCTCTGTTCAGCATCATCATATCTACTTATCTATCTATCTATCTATCTATCTATCTATCTATCTATCTATCTATCTATCTATTTTATTTTTGCATTCCCAATGAGGTGAACAAATGCTCTTAAAACTAAAAACATATCTCTGCAAACCTTATGAATGCCTAAAGCTAAAATCTTAAAAAGAAAATTGATGTTCACCAAAGACCCACAAAATAAGAAAAAAAAAATGAATAAAATAAAGAAAGAGAAAAGGGACAGAAGGGAGAGAGGCACAGAGGGGGGAGGGGAGAAGAAGAAACTCAACACTTCTGACCCAAAAAATGGAATTTTTGTATCCTTAATGTTCAACAAAGCAGTGACCTTTCTGCGATAGTACCCTATTTCTACGCCCCCAACTACTTTTTAAATAGCTCATTATGCCTCATTATAAGAGATAATGATAAATACTCAGATGTAAAGAAGGATTTTTTGAAGACTCTGTCAATGGCGTAAACGCATAGTATAAATCACAGCCTTAGCCTCTCTATCAGGAAGCTAGTGGACACTGATTCCTCTGCTCTGAATATATCAGTAAAACACAACAACTGCAGAAGGCACAGATCAATTCAACAGAATGATCATAAATGAAAGTGACATCATCAATATTACTGTCCTTATTCAGCCACCAAATGAGCTTGTAATGCAGCTCAGATCCTAAGAGGAACATTCCTAATTCATGAAAACTGTCACAGGATGAGTCCAGCTGGAAGCTTAAAAAAAGACATGAAAGACAAATGAAGCCATGAAAGATAATAAGGTTTGGGTGAAAACATATTTTTGGAAAGCTCAAATAGTAAAAATTTCCAGATTCAAACTAAGCTCTGTGACATTCTTCTCTTTGAGAACAGGAAAATGAGGAGGTCATGTTTAATTAAGCTCTTCATGTATGATTCAGCAGCAAAATGGTGCCTGGTAATTCCATAATCCTTTTCTCATTCAATGTCAATAATTAACATCCTATTAATTGTGATTTTACTATCACAGTATAGGAGACCAACCCTTATACATAAGACATCATGGTTCAATATCACATAATTAATGAAGGCTGCTTCAAAGCAGCATCCAAAGTTGTTTTATAGACCACCTGACAAGGTAGTCGCAACTTGTGGTGATCGTGAGAAATCTGCAAAGTTGCATATGCATCCAAAAGCTTTAAGGAGTCTAGCCAGATGCTTTAGCCAGAAAAGTGTTTACCATACAAGCAGGAGCTGAATAGGATCCCTAAGATCCAGGCTAAGGCAGGTGTGAGTACCCTCTTATCCTAGAGGAGGGAAGGTCCATGGGCTTCCTGTCCAGACAGTCTAGTGAAATTGAGAAGTTCCAAGGTCAGTGAAAGACTGTTTTATATCTTGTAACTTTTTATTTTGTTTAATTTTCCTTTATAGGCATTTATTTATTTTTTATTAATTACAATTTATTCACTTTGTACCCCAATCCCTCAGCCCCTCCTTCACCTCCTCCCATGCCCTGCTCCAAGTCCACTGATAGGGGAGGTCCTCCACCCTTCCCCCTGACCCTAGCCTATCAGGTCTCATCAGGACTGGCTGCCTTGTCTTCCTCTGGGGCCTGGTAAGTGACGAGTGATTATGGAAGACAACCTCAACCAGCTTCTTGCAGAACAAGTCAGGCCAAGTACTTATAAACTCTGAGTATCACAGGAGATGGTAACTGAATATCTTCCTTCCTCTACTGGGTATCTTGTCACTTTAAATGAACGCATGTGTATGTGTATGCAGTTAGAAAGCTTAAAGAAAACACATCAATAGATGTTCTCAATTATAATCTATCAGATTTGAAATATTACATGTCGCTCTTGTCCTTTGAAATCAATTTGTTTCTAAATTTTATTAATGCCCATTTATTGTTTTTACTGGCAATGAAAAAGAAAGGCAATAAATGTTATAAGGAAATCTGCTAATGTTCAACAAGCCATTTCAAGGACATGGAGAAATTTAAAAGAAGGCAAGATGGCAAGAACTGAGCAAGACCACAGAGCAAGTTGCAATATGTCTGTTATTGGTTGGCCCTGATGTAGACACAGACACAGCATCCCATGTGTAAGGAAAATTACAGCATGTGTTTTCATGATCACATTAAAAGGACTGCAAGGACACAGGGCGAGAAGGCCCTCCCCTACCATCATGCAATTCCCTTGCATTGTCTTAGTTCTATGTCTTTGTAAGAGCAATTACTTTACTGTTCCGTATATCACATTTTCAGCATTCAGGAAAACTTTCACATTCAGAATTCATTAGGACGCTAGGTATAATACCAATGGCACTGACCAAGTTCTCACAACACAAGAAGCTGTGTGCCAGCCACGCTACACTTCGAAGCAGGGTGCCCAAGCCTGGCATTCCTAGTTCCCTGAGCTAAGAAAATGGAGAAAAATAAGAGAAGTTACACTTTACTAGGGAGATGTTGTTCAGTGAGACAGTAATTCAGATCAGCAGTAGACTTTGGACATATTAGTCAGAGTTCATGGATTGAAATTTGTTTTATGGGATGTAAGAACTCCCTATGCTGCTAGGAAAAGAGTAGGCCAAGCTGGCAGCTCGGGTATAAAATACAAAACTGGAATGCAACAAAGCAAATGTTTGGATCACCGCTAAGGAAGAATTACACTGTTGTATTAAGAGATTTTTAAGTCCCCAAACTAAAAATCTTTTTTGTACAAGTAAGAAAGTTTGTCATTTTGTAAGATGGGATCCAATGGAGGCACTCAGAGTTTCTGTGAAATTGGTGCGTGGCATGTGGTTTGCGCTGTATCTAGAAAGATTTGTCCCAAGGAGTAGAATGAGGATAGGTAAGGATAGAAACATAATGTGGAAAATCGTACTGAAAAATGTGCTTGTGTCTCTTCATATATTACATGTACAGAGAAGAGAATCAGTCTTCCCACTGTTACAGATTTGCTCAAAATTAAAAGATCTTTATTTATATAAATTCTTACACAAAAGTATTCCATAGTTGATTGTACTAAGATCCTGGACCAGTCATATCAACAAGAGTAGTATTTAATAAAAATTCTTAAAATATTTAATAAGTTGTAAATCTATTTACTAGAATGCTACTCTACAAAACAGAATAAGTTATTGATTAAAATAATGTGTAAGTAAAAAACAGACTGAGAATTTTACCCTGAGAGGTGTTTAGAAGGTAAGGGCAAATGTCCCACAATTTCTGTATCCATTCCTCAGTTTAGGGACATCTGGGTTGTTTCCAGGTTCTGGCTATTATGCATAAAGCTGCTGGATACATGGTTGAGCAAATGTCCTTATTGTGTACTTTAGCATCTTTTGGATAGATGCCTAGGAGTGGTATAGCTGGATCTTGAGGAAGCCCTATTCCTAATTGTCTGAGAAAGCACCAGATTGATTTCCAAAGTGGTTTTACAAGTTTTCATTCCCATCAGCAATGGAGTAGTGTTCCCCTTCCTTTCTCCACATCCTCTCCAGCATGTATTGTCATTTGAGTTTTTTATCTTAGCCATTCTGATGGGTGTAATGTGAAATCAGAAGGGACAGGAGTTCTACAAGGAGAGCAACAGAACCAAAAAATCTCGGTACAGGAGTCTTTTCTGAGACTGATACTCCAACCAAGGACCATTCATAGAGATAACCTGGAACCCTTGCTCAGATGTAGCCCATGGCAGCTCAATCTCCAAGTGGGTTCCCTAGTAAGGGGAAAAGAGACTGTCTCTGACATGAACTCAGTGGCTGTCTCCTTGATCACCTCTCCCTGAGGGAGGAGCAGCCTTACCAGGCCAGAGAGGAAGTCAGTCCTGATGAGACCTGATAGGCTAAGATCAGAGGGAAGGGGAGGAGGACCTCCCCTATCATTGGACTTGGAGAGGGGCATGGGAGAAGATAAAGAGGGAGGATGGAAATGGAAGAGAGTGAGGAAAGGGGCTACAGTTGGGATACAAAGTGAATAAACTGTAATTAGTATAAAAAATAAAAATTAAAATAAAAAACAAAATAGAAGTTAAGGGCAGCATCAAGTTCTGAAATGTCATGTCTGAGATTTTACTTCTTATGTAAATTCTGGGGCACTGATAGTTTCAGTATTGGACACCTATACGAAAATACTAACATATGGGGAGGGACAAGGGAGGAGAAGAAGGAGAGAGGGTGGGATTGGAAGGGGATGAAGAAGGGGGCTATAGCTGAGATACAAAGTGAATAAATTGTAATTAAAAAAAAGAAAATACTAGTGGGATTGGGAGGGAATGAGGGAGAGGGCTATGGCTGGGATACAAAGTAAATAACCTGTAATTAATATAAAAAAATAAAAATTAATAAAAAAGAAAATACTAATAGGCATATACTAAATATCTGTTTGCTAAATTTTAATATATAACAATAGTTCAGTAAAAACGTGCATTTATTTCCCTGTTCACTTATGGAACATGCAACACTGTTAATCACTATATGACCCAAGACAATAAAAGCTGGTATCTTAAAACAAATACATCTAATAAATAAATACAAGTTCATTTTACATTCATTAATGAATAAACACTGTTAAGAATTTATTGATTTGCATGTAGAAACAATTTACTATGAATTAAAAATAGAATTATTTGACAGAAACTGTTCTTGAGATTTCTCTTTAAAGATACTTAAGTATTAGCAAAAAGAAAAAGTTCTTCAGAAGGACATAAACACAAAATAACTTCAATCAAAATGTCAATACATAATAGAAAAGTGATTGCTGTTTTATTTAATTATGTTTATAGCATAGCAAAGCACACAAACATGATCATTAAAAATAAGTTTTTTAAGATGAGTACAACAAGACCTAAGATCTCTTCAGACGGGGTCTTTATTTACGAAGTCATCTATTTTTCTTCCAATTTTCACTGTTTGTGTACATCTTCCATATCTTCATGTAATTCTTTATTCTATTCAGAGCCCCCTAAGATTGTTCTGTCTACCATTTCCCCTGAAGAGCTTATGCAACTATGAAGAAACAAGGAATTACCTCTAGTTTCTTAAAGAGTTGTCTTCTTTTAAAATTAACTTGGAAGAAAAGAAACAATTTGCTTTGGAAGTGTATCACTGTTAAAAATGTGGCAGGCCGAAAAATTATGCCACATTCTAAATAAAAGAATTTGCTTGAGTTAATTATCATCAGTTGCTGTATGCTATTATTCTATTTAAATATGAAGATGTCAAATACTGCTTTCATTAAAATGTAAGACAAGAAAACATAAATTGTTTCATATTACATTAAAAATATTTAGAGAATAGCCCACATGAAGTATCGAACACCTAAGCCTGTCAGGTATTGTAATTTTTCCATAAATTATATAAAGATAGGAAATTATTCAGTGTACATGTTCTGCTTAGGAATTCTGTACACATTTGATGAATTATTGCATCTTCCTGTGAAGATACTGTATTATTTGTAAAAGGGAAATTTTTAGTTCAGTTTCATGTTTTCAATTTGATTTTTGTTCTCTGTGTCCTGTACAAACTTTTACCTATCACTGTGCATGTATAGAAACTGCTTTAGCTTATTTCTAAGCAAACAGCATAGTGAGCACCAAGATTTCCCATAATATTGAACACTGTGCATGAGTAGCTCTATTTCCTGAGTAACATACCAACACCCTATACCCCTATTGTAAAACTAGGTTGTCTTCATAAATGAAACTTTTCCTAAAACCATTAACTCTGAATCCTTTATATAATGAAACAAAACAACAGCAGCAACAGAAAAAATGAATCTTTGTCCAATTACATAAGAAACTGAATAAGAAGTTAGTTCAACATTCCTTGGAAAGACAACATTAAATCTACATTTGCACTCTTTTTTCATTTGTGTGACTAATACAATCATGTACCCATGATGTCACTGATGAAGCATCCATGAACTTCTAGCTACTATTGAGCTACAAGGAATTCCCACATAAGATGGTGTTCATTTTGTGACTCTAAAAACTGTACAGATAAAAGCTCCTTATGTATGTTTTATCTCATCCTAATTCCAGTACTACAGATGAATATAGATTTGATTCTGAATGTACATATTAAATGGCACATTTTCATTTCCATATGCCGTCACTTTTATAATGGCTGAGGGTACATAGTAAGTTTCAGTAAAAACTGTCTATTTTTTCATTTCTTGTTCCTAAGATAACAAGCTCAGGAAACAAAATAAAGCTTTTTCTCCAGAACAAATCATTACCAAAATGTGATTCTATTACACTATGGATTGATGTGCCTAATTACAGAGTTTTTTTGGCTGCTATTAGGCAGTACTGACAGCAAGTATTATTGATTACTTAATACAGTGCTAAAAGATAAGTATTTAATAAACATGTCTGCTTTGATTTAGATTATTAAAGGGTTTAGATACTGTAAAAAAAGAATCTTAGCAATTCTGTCATTCTAATGCTAATTTTATTTATTCTGCCTAAATAAATTTGTTGTCAGAAGTAAAAAGAATAACATTAGACAAAGAGTTAAAAGGTTTGTTCCACCTGATTGTATACTTGAAAAGTGCTATCAGTCATGTTATTTTAACATTTAGGGCCCTTATTCTAAAAAATGTGATTCATTGCATCTCGGAGGGCTGGGAAACAAGACATATAAATAGAAAGGTATGTAAGGATTATTAAAGCATATTTTAAATCTCAAGCAGAAGACAGGCACCTATTAGCTCAGTGAATCACACATAAGGCAGCATCCCATTTAGGTTTTCACTCATGATTTGTTAAGTTTGACAACTCAGAACATCAGAAGAACCAGACCTTAAATGAGCCAGGCTGGGCATAACAGAGAAAGTTAGTAAGTTTTAAAACCTAAAAACAATTTTCTTTGAAAAATGTGAAACTATGATAGGAAGTCAAAGGAGAATATCAGACAGTGACAGGGTTGTATAGAGCTTGGGAAGTGGCTTAAAATAGAGATTGCAAACTTTTTTACTTTCATCTAATGCAAATAGAAATATATAAAGAGAATATGTGAAGAATCACCCTGGTGTGGACAATAACTTTCATGAATTCTGTGTTTTCTACATGTATAACATATAGCAGAGATAGGATTGGGCTAAAACTCGGAAACCAAAATCTTCCCCAGGAAACTTTCTTTTCATCAGCACAGAGGCCACTGAGTTCCTACTGTGGAAGATTCAGTAAGACACTGAAGCTCAGAGTTGAAGCTGACAGTTAAAATTACATCAGGTTTCTTAATTAAACAAAGATTCTTATTAGCCTTTAGCCTAATTTTGGTAATTCATAGTTAAACAGTAGAAATTAAAAATCATTAAATTTTATTCCTAATAAATCTCTGTAACTAATTTAAAAACCCTTCTAGTCACAGCTAGAAATAGCTGTTAATAGCTTCTTGAGACATAACACAACTTTATCCACTTTAGCTCATACAATATCCTGGTTTCCTTCAGATACAATGTGTACACTTAATTTCACATGTCAGAGTCAACATGAGAGCCTAACGTGGCTACCATAAGAGATTGCAAAAGAAACCAGCAATGATGACATCAGCACATAAAAATTAAGTGTTGCAAACTATTTGCCTTAAAACAAACAAACAAGCAAAATCAGTAGATCAGGCATAATGTTGTATACTTTAAATCCCATCACCTGGGAGACAGTAAAGTGGATCTATGTAAGCTAAAGGCCAGACTGGTCTACATGGGGAATCTCAGGAGAGCAAGAAATATGAACCAGTGAAACACTTTTTGGTAAAACATATTCTCAAGTCATTCCCTATATCCTTGCAATTATAGTTTTTATACTTTTTTCCAATAAAGTTAACAGGGGTCTTTAGGGAAAAATTAGATGATCCTTTGACAGAATAGGAAATAGATAAGAAGGTGAAATATCTTTGTATAGAGAAAATGCAATGGAATGCTGAAAAAAAGTAGAAAAATTTTAAAAAGAAAAGAAAATGACTCTCATAGAGGAATATTGTCAAGAGACACAGGTGCTGTCTCTAAATGGCCAAAGCTTGATAAATTCATTATTGAAAAGATGAAACAGGACTGGGACATAGCCCAGACCATCAAATAAATACTCTATTTCACACTGAACCAACAAGTATAGAACACACAAACAAACAGGGTAGGTCTACATACACCCTTTTAAAACTTGCCACAGAAATTCTAAGGATTTTTAAATAATCGTTAGTTTATTTCTTTACTTGAGGAGGGAAAATACCTTCCCTTTCCACGAGTATGAGCTAGATAGGGATGTACTTAAAATGGTGAGTGTAGAAAAGAGAGAAAAACAAACCTATGAAGGGATCCCACCACACCTAGTGGATCAAAGACAACATGACCAGTAACATCTAGTCCTGGTCCTGGAAACGGCATAATGAAAATGGCATTGCTTCTGTGGATTTCATCCTCAAGCCATGCAAGCCCAGTGTACTCATTAGAAAAGCTAAGGGCTAAGGTTAAATCCATTTAAAAAGGACTCCTAAGAGATGAATTATTGGTATGCCCCCAAATGCCAAGGATATCAAGAAAAACAAAAAAACAAAACAAACAAACAAACAAAAAAACCTACCAACGTCTAGAATAGTCTATGGAGGTATAAATACAAAATGGAACTAATGTCATCAAACAGGTACTAAAAGAGAAATACAACATAAAGAAAACAAAAGGATTTATTTCAGGATTTTCGATTCCATTCCATGCCAAAACCATACAATGGAAAAAAGACAGCATCTTCAACAACCGGTGCTAGTCTAACTGGATATGTATATGTAGAAAAATGCAAATAGATCCATATTTATCACCCTGCACAAAACTAAAGACCAAGTGGATCAAAGACCTCAAAATAAAACCAGACACACTAAACCTGTTAGAAGAAAAACTGGAGAAGAGCCTTGAACTCATTATCACAGGAGACAACTTCCTAAGAGAACACCAACAGCACAGGCTCTAAGATCAATAATCAATAAATGGAATCTCCTGAAACTGAGAAGCTTTTGTAAAGAAAAGGGCACTGTCATCAGAACAAAACGACAGCCTAGGGAGTGGGAAAGGATCTTCACCAACCTTTTATCTGATAGAGGGCTAATATCCAAAACATATAGAGAACTTAAGAAGTTAAAAAGCAAGAAATCAAGCAATCTAATTAAAAAATAGGGTACAGAGCTAAACAGAGAATTCTCAATAGAGGAATATCGAATGGCAGAGAAACACTTAAAGGAATGCTCAATGTCCTTAATCATCACTGAAATGCAAATCAAAATGACCCTGAGATTTCACCTTACACACATCAGAATGGCTAAGATCAAAAACTCAAGAGACAATACATGCTGGAGAAGATGGGGAGAAAAGGGAACCCTCCTCCACTGCTAGTGGGAATATAAACTTATACAACCACTTTGGAAATCAATCTGGCACTTTCTCAGAAAATTAGCAGTAATGTTTCCTCAAGATCCAGCTATACCACACCTAAGCATATATCCAAAATATTGCTCAAGTACACAACAAGGACATTTGCTCAACCATGTTCGTAGCAGCTCTATTTGTAATAGCCAGAATCTGTAAACAACCCAGATGTCCCTCAACAGAGGAATGGATACAGAAATTGTGGTACATTTACCCAATGGAATACTACTCAGCAATTAAAAACAAGGAAATTATGAAATTTGCAGCCAAATGGTGGGAACTTGAAAAGATCATCCTGAGTGAGGTATCTCAGAAGCAGAAAGACACACATGGTACATACTCACTTATAAGTCAATATTAGACATACAATATAGGATAAACCTACTAATCTGTACACCTAAAGAAGGTAAACAAACCTCATTCAGAAAGGCAAATGGGATGGACATCAGAAGAGGGCAAAAACAAGCAACAAGACAGGAGCCAACCACAGAGGGCCTCTGAAAGGCTCTATCCAGCAGGGTATTAAAGCAGATGCTAAGACTAATAGCCAAATTTTGGGCAGAGTGCAGGGAATCTTCTGAAAGAAGTAAGAGAAAGAAAGACCTGGAGGGGACAGTAACTCCACAAGGAGAGCAACAGAACAAAAAAAATCTGGGACCAGTGGTCTTTTTTGAGACTGATACTCCAACCAAGGACCACGCATGGAGATATCCTAGAACCCCAAAACAGATATGGCATCTCAGTGTCCAAGTGGGTACCCTAGTAAGAGAAACAGGGGCTGTCTCTGACAAGAACTTAGTGGCTGGCTCTTTGATCACCTCCCCTTGAGAGTGGACAGCCTTACCAGGCCACAGAGGAAGACAATGCAGCCAATGCTGATGAAACCTGATAGACTAGGGTCAGAGGGAAGGGGAGGAGGACCTCCCATATCAGTTGATTGGGGAAGGGGCATAGGAGGAAAAGAAGGAGTGAGGAAAGGCAGGATTGGGAGAGTATGAGAGAGGATGCTACAGCTGGGATACAGAGTGAATAAATTGTAATAAATTTTAAAAAATTAAAAAGAGAAAGAGGAATTTGAATTAACCGTGGACTTTTAAAATTTGCTTATTTTAGTGTGCGAGTATGTGTGTGTGTGCATTTGTGTGTGCATGAAAATGTGCTTCACTGAAAGGGCACATTATGTATAGTATTGAGGTCAAAGGACATCTTTAGAAAGTTGATCTTTTCCTTTCAACATGAAAGGAAATTAAAATCAAATTATTAGGCTGGCACATCAAATCCCTTTCTTCATTGATGAAGCTTGCTACTACTAAATTTAAGACTTTAAAAATAAGAGAATAATAAGTACTTATAAAATTGAAAGACTGTGAGGCTAGGAAGATTGCTCTGGAAGTAGGAATGATCATTTGATAAGCATGAAGACCTGAGTTCATATTCACACCTCCCACATCAAAAGACATATATGGCTGTGCACACTTCTAACCCCAGAAAATAGGAGCAAGATAGTGGGAGCAGAAGAATTGCTGGAGCCTGCTGGCTTCTAGTTTCACCTAAAAGAGTGCAGCTCCACAGACACTGGGAGGCCTTGAATCAGGAGGGAAGGAAGAAAGCTATAGAGGAAGATAGGGTATCTTCCCATTTCATCTGCATATGTATACGCGGACCCAATGCTTCTGCACTCACATGTACAATGTACATACACCTGCATATACCCTTAAACAGAGGGAATAAAATACATGACACCAGTTAAGTTGCCAACGATTAAGATGCGGAATATGAATTTCATATGCATGCTCTGCTCTGCCTTCTCCATGATTTATTGAAGTTAGACTATTTTATTATATAAAGTCTGTTTAATAAAATAAAACTAAATACAAATATCAATAATTAGGTTATATAGTGAAAATACACTCTTCACAGTTTTTAAAATTCTATAAAATAAATTTTAAATGCATAGATGTTTTTAAAAATATGTATAATAGTCAATTAAGAAAGTTGCAAAACTTTCTGAAACTGTCTTTGAAAGACTCCAGATCTTCATAAAAATGTAGACATTTATATGTTATTTTATTTGACAGACCAAGAGATTAAGCAGATGAATAAAAGAAAACACTGGCACAACAGATTATTAGTCATTGTTAAGCTGTGCATGTCTTTAAATTCCTGGAGAGATCAGGTATACAAGGCACTTACCTAAACACAGTAAAGGCAATATACAGCAAGCCTATAGCCAACATCAAACTTAACAGAGAGAAACTTAAATCAATCCCACTGAAATCAGGTACAAGGCAAGGCTGTCCACTCTCTCCATATCTCTTCAACATAATTTTTGAAGTCCTTGCTAGAGCAATAAGACAATTCAAGAAGATCAAGTGGATTCAAATCAGAAAGGAAGAAGTCAAAGTATCACTATTCACAGGTGACATGATAGTATATATGAGTAACCCCAAAAATTCAATCAGAGGCCTCGTACAACTGATAAACACCTTTAGCAAAATGGCTGGATACAAAATTAACACAAAAAAATTAGTAGCCCTTCTGTATACAAAAGATAATAGGGCTGATAAAGAAATTAGGGAAACAACACCCTTCACAATAGCCACAGAAGACATAAAATACCTTGATGTAACTCTAACCAAGCAAGTTAAAGACTTGTATGAAAAAACTTCCAGTCTCTGAAAAAAAGAAATAGAAGAAGATATCAGAATATGGAAAGATCTCCCATGCTCATGGTTCAGCAGGATTAACATAGTAAAACTGGCCATCCTGCCAAAAGCAATCTATACATTCAATGCAATTCCTATCAAATTTTCAACACAATTATTTTTTTATTATGATGTATATGTACATATAACTTTGATTTTATATGAGTGGAGACAAATATACAAATATATGTATCTAACATTCATCACCCTATTTTAGTTTCAAAAAGGAAATTTTTAACAAATATATATGTATATATACACAAACTGAATTTTTATTTCTAGATAGGTGATACATAGATAGGTAGGTAGATAGATAAGTAGGTAGGTAGGTAGACAGGTAGATAGATAGATAATATATGCATCTATACATAAATATTTAAGGCAGGGTCTTTTACTGTAGTCCAAGCTTGCCTTGAATTTCTGATCCTCCTGCCTCTGCCTTGGGCTCTTGAGTACTGAGATTATACTTACATCAAATTACCCAGATGCCCAAGTGCAATGAAAGGCTCCATTTATATTATTCACATGTCAGAGAAAAACAGTGCACACAGAGTTAATGTCCCATGCCCTATTTTCTACATGATAGTGAATCTCTCATTCCAGAGAGTCATATTTATGAAGTCCTATTTGTAGTTATTCTTTTTTTTTTCTTAGCCTGACTTTTGACTACTTTATTGGGTTCTTTTTTATAATTATTTTTATTTTTTATATGAATTACAGTTTATTGACTTTGTATCCCACCTGGAGCCCCCTCTCTCATTACCTCCCAATTCCACCCTCACTCTCTCATCTCCTCTCCACCCCTCTCTAAGTCCATTGATAGGGAAGGTCCTCCCCCCCCCTTCCATCTGACCCTAGCTTATCAGGTCTCACCGGGACTGGATGCAGTGTCCTTTTCTGTGGCCTAGCTAGGTTGTTCTTACCATGGGAGAAGATCTAGCCACTGAGTTCATGCCAGAGACAGTTCCTGTTCCCCTTGGAGACTGAGCTGCCATAGGCTACGTCTGAGTAGAGGTTCTAGGATATATCCATGCATGGTCCTTGGTTGAAGAATCAGTCTCAGACAAACCCCTGTGACCTATAAGTCTAGTAGGGAGCTAAACAGAGAATTCTCAACAGAGAAAGGTAGAATAGCAGAGAAACACTTAAAGAAATGCTCAGCATCCTTAGCCATCAGGGAAATGCAAATCAAAACGATCCTGAGATTTCACCTTACACCCATCAGAATGGCAAAGATCAAAAACTCAAGTGGCAGAAAGGAGATGAGAGATGGAGGGTGGATTGGGAGGGAACGAGAGAGTGGGATACAGCTGAGATACAAAGTTAATAAACTGTAACTAATATTAAAAAAATAAAAAATTAAAAAATACTTTAACACCCTCTAATCTTTTGTCCTTTCTTACCATTTTTCTAGTGCAATTATAATTATCTACTCAGTAAAATGACTTTCAAATGAAAAAAAAAAAAAAAACTCAAGTGGCAACACATGTTGGAGAGGTGGCAAAGAAAAAGGAACCCTACTGCATTGCTGGTGGGAATGTAAACTTGTACAACCACTTTGGGAATCAATCTGGCACTTTCTCAGACAATTAGGAATAGTGCTTCCCCAAGATCCAGCTATACCACTCCTAGGCATATATCCAAAAGATGCTCAAGTACACAACAAGGACATTTGCTCAACCATGTTTGTAGCAGCTTTTTTCATAATAGCCAGAACCTAGAAACAACCCAGATGTCCCATGACTGAAGAATGGATACAGAAATTGTGGTACATCTACACAACGGAATATTACTCAGCAATAAAAAAACCAGGAAATCATGAAATTTGCAGGTAAATGGTGGGACTTAGAAGATATCATCCTGAGTGAGATATCCCAGAAGCAGAAAGACACACACAGTATTTACTCAACACAATTCTTTACATACCTTAAAGAAAAAAAAAATCTCAACTTCATATGGAATAACAAGAAACCCAGAATTGCTAATACAATCCTCTACAAAAAAAGATCTTCTGGGGGAGCCAAGATGGCAACTAGCACACACAGTTTCTGAGCTGTGGAAGAGCTGTCTGAGTTGTGAGTGGAAGGACCTCTGAACCCAGGAAAACAATGGTGAGACTTTCTAAATAACTGGGAATATCGCAGGAGGTTGTTCTCTGGTCACCTGGGGACTTGTTTGGGAAAGGTGAAAAATGATCCTTTGATCTCCCTGCACACCCCTCCCCCAGACCTCCCTCCTCCTTGACACAGCAACACAGCGGACTCATCTTTCTCAGCTCAGACCTAACTGCCTGAGGTCTGGAGCTGCTGAGGCTGAGCTCCAAGCCCTTTAGGGGCAAATGCCAGTGGTATCCGTCTCGGAGTCCCAGATCCATGTGGCGGCTACACCATCCTCCCAGGGCCCGAGTCTGCTAGACGCCATACTGGCTCCACAGGATCACAATCACTGATGGTACGGCCCGCCCAATCCCACAGTGACAGAGAATACGTTATATACTCACCAAAACCAGGCAGAAACTCCATACAAGCTAGACACACCAGGCGTTGGGCCTCCCACGCTTGGAGAGCACAGTGAAGAGACCCCAGGACTTCCCAGAAAGCATCTGGACTAGCAACCCAGTCTCCAGTTACAGTGGAACTTCCTAACCTAGCATAGGAGCAGCACTGAGCTGGCGGGGCACATCAGCCCTCCAGTTTAAGACTAACCAGGGCCAAACCAGAGAACAGAGAGCCTGGTTACACTGATCCCTAATGACGTGACCACCTTGAGATCTCCAGCTGCAGCAGGACCTCATAACCTGGCAGTGAAAGCAGCACGGAGAAAAGCAGGGCCAAACCAGAGAGCAGAGAGCCCGGATACCCCATCCCTGCCAAGTGACTTGCCTGAAAGTGAGTGCACCCTTGAGAATCTGCAGATCCCCAGATCCTGGGACCTTCTAAAACAGAAGCCAGGCATCGAACCCCTCCCACCCACATACCCACTCTGGGAAACAGAGGGCCACGTGGGACATTGAAGCCCCTGCTCTGTGGGTCCAATTGAAGAGTTAAGGCAGTTAATGCCAGAAATTGCACCGTGACCATCACTAGCTCCTGCTACATATACAGTGCAGAGTCCCTCCCACTCACTCAAGGGTTCAACATTATCTATCACTCTGTCCCCCAAGACACACTTCCATGCACACTTACACACACACACACAAACATACACAAAAACACACACACATACACACACACGGACGCCTGCATTTGCCCCTTTTGTGCCTGAGTACTTTTCTCCCACAGGTACAGCTAGTCCTCAGCACACACTGAGGACACGGACCTCTCTCAGCTTCCTGAAGAACTCTCCAGACGCCAAAGAGAAACAGTACCAGTCTGAACTGCAGAACCCAAAAACAAACAGGGAAGCTTTCAGATAAGCCAATGGCCAGGGGTAGGCGAAAGAACACTTCCAACATAAATCAGGACATCGTGACTTCACCAGCAACCCCCAAAATTGACAGATACTCCAATTCAACAGAAGCACAGGAAAATGACTTTAAAGCTATGCTTACCCAAATATTTGAGGCTCATAAAGAGGAAACAACCAGCTCTCTCAGAACAATAACCATGCAACTTCAGTCAGTTAAAAAGGAAATGAACAAATCTTTCAAAGACTTGGCCAGTCAATTAGAGGTAAAGAAAAAAGATAGACAAAATTCTCAATGAAACACAGGCAAACATAGCCAAACAAATAGAGTCACATGTAGAGATAAAATTAGTGGCATATAGAAAGGAAATGAACAAAAAAATAGAGACCATCATACAGAGACAGGAATCCACAATCAAACAGATGAAGGAAATTGTGCAAGGCATAAAAACAGAATTAGAATCAATAAAGAAAACACAAACTGAGAAAACTCTTGAGCTGGAGAACTTGGAGAAAAGATCAGAAACCATAAAGATAAGCATCACCAACAGAATACAAGAGGTGGAAGAGAGAATCTCTGGAGCCGAAGATATACTCGCAGAAATTGATACTTCTCTCAAAGAGAAAGTAAAATCAGAAAAGTCCCAAACACAAAATATCCAAGAAATCAAGGATGCCATGAAAAGACAAAATCTAATAATAGGAAATGATGAAAAAGAAGACACCAGGCTCCAAGGAACAGAAAACATTTTCAAGAAAATCATAGAAGAAAATTTTCCCAACTTAAAGAAAGAGATGTCCATAAATATGCAAGAGGTCTACAGAACACCAAATAGACTAGACCAGAAAAGAAACACATCACATCACATCATAATCAAAACACTAAATCTACAGAACGAAGAAAAGATATTAAAAGCAGCAAAGGGAAAAAGCCAAATAACATATGAAGGTAGACCTATCACAATCACACAGGACTTCTCATCAGAAACTATGAAAGCCAGAAGGGCCTGGGCAAGTGTCATGGAGACTCTAAGAGATCACAAATGTCAACCCAGACTACTATACCCTGCAAAGCTTTCAATCAACATAGATGGAGAAAACAAAATATTCCATGACAAAACTAAATTTATACAATATCTACACAGTAAACCAGCCCTACAGAAGATATGAGAGGGAAAACTCCAATCCAATGAAAACAACTTCACCCAAGAAAACAGGGCATACAGATAATATCCCAACAAAAATTTTGTGGCATCTCATACAAGCAACTTAATGGCCCAAATGAAAGCCCTAGAGAAAAAAGAGGCAAATGCAGCCAAGAGGAGCAGATGGCTGGAAATAATCAAATTCAGGGCAAAAATCAATCAACTAGAAACAAATAAAATTATTCAAAGAATCAATGAAACCAAGTGCTGGTTCTTTGAAAAAAATCAACAATATAGACAAACCTTTAGCCAAACTAACCAAAAGGCAGAAAGAAAATATCCAAATCACCAAAATAAGAAATGAAAAGGGGGACATAACTACAGACACTGAGGAAATTCAAACAATCATTAGGTCGTACTACAAAAGCCTATATGCCACAAAATTTGAAAATCTAAATGAAATGGACAATTTTCTTGATAGATTCCATTCACCAAAATTAAGTCAAGATCAGGTAGAAAGATTGAACAGTCCTATTTGCCCAAGGAAATAGAAAAAGTCATCAACAGTCTCCTTCCAAAAAAAAGTTCTGGGCCAAATGGATTCAGTGCAGAATTTTACCAGACTTTCAAAGATGTGCTAACTCCAATTCTCTCCAAACTATTCCACAAAATAGAAACAGAAGGAACATTACCAAATTCATTCTATGAAGCCACAGTCACCTTAATTCCTAAACCACAAAAAGACCCAACAAAAAAAGAGAACTTCAGACCTATCTCTCTTATGAACATTGATGCAAAAATACTCAATAAAATACTTACAAACCGAATCCAAGAACACATCAAAGATATCATACACCATGACCAAGTAGGCTTCATCCCAGGCATGCAAGGGTGGTTCCACATACGGAAATCCATCAATGTAATCCACCACATAAACAAACTGAAGGAGAAAAACCACATGATCATCTCCTTAGATGCTGAAAAAGCATTTGACAAAGTCCAACACCCATTCATGTTTAAAGTCTTGGAGAGATCAGGGATACAAGACACATATCTAAACATAGTAAAGGCAATATACAGCAAGACTATAGCCAACATCAAACTGAATGTAGAGAAACTTAAATCAATCCCACTGTAATCAGGGACAAGACAAGGCTGCCCACTCTCTCCATGCCTCTTCAACATAGTACTTGAAGTCCTAGCCAGAGCAATAAGACAACTAAAGGAGATCAAGGGGATACAAATCAGAAAGGAAGAGTTCAAAGTGTCACTATTTGCAGATGATATGATAGTATATATAAACGACCCAAAAAATTCAACCAGGGAACTCCTACAGCTGATAAACACCTTCAGCAAAGTGGCAGGATACAAAATCAACTCAAAAAAATCAGAAGCCCACCTATATACCAAAGACTAAAGGGCCGAGAAAGAATTAAGGGAAACAATACCCTTCACAATAGCCACTAACCACATAAAGTCCCTTGGGGTGACACTAACCAAGCAAGTGAAAGACCTGTTTGAGAAAAACTTCAAGTCTCTGAAGAAATAAATTGAGGAAGATATCAGAAGATGGAAAGATCTCCCGTGCTCATGGATTGGTTGGATAAACATTGTGAAAATGGCCATCCTGTGGCCATAAACATAGAAGAGGCCTACAGAACACCAAGTAGACTAGACCAGAAAAGAAATTCTTCACGTCACATCATAGTCAAAACACTGAACCTACAAAACAAAGAAAAAATTCTAAAAGCAGCAAGGGAAAAAGGCCAAGTAACATATGAAGGTAGACCTATCAGAATCACACCAGATTTCTCAATAGAAACTATGAAAGCCAGAACGGCCTGGACATAAATCATACAGTCCTTAAGGGACCACAGATTCCAACCCAGACTACTATACCCAGCAAAACTTTCAATCAACATAGACGGAGAATTCAAGATATTCCAAGACAAAACCAAATTTAAACAATATCTACATAGTAACCCAGCTTTACAGAAGTTACTAGAAGGGAAACCCCAAACCAAAGAAAACAACTACATCGAAGGAAACAGAGGAAATAGATAACTACACAACAACAACAACAAAAAAAAAACAAAAGAAGACAAGCAATGAAACTCAGTGACACCACCAACACCACATCTAAAATGAGTAACAATTGTTGGTCACTAGTTTCTATCAACATCAATGGACTCAACTCCCCAATTAAAAGACACAGACTAACAGAATGGTTGCGGAAACAGGATCCATCATTCTGTTGCATCCAAGAAACACACCTATGCAACAAAGATAAACACTACCTCAGAGTAAAGGGCTGGAAAACTGTCTTTCAAGCAAATGGTTCCAGAAAACAAGTGGGAGTAGCCATCCTAATATCTAATAAAATAGACTTTCAACCCAAGTTAATCAAAAAAGATAAGGACGGCCACTATATTCTCATCAAAGCAAAAATCCACCAAGAGGACATCACAATTTTGAATATCTATGCCCCAAATACAAGAGCACCTACATTCGTAAATGAAACAATATTAAAGCTTAAATCACACATTGATCCTAAAACCCTAATAGTGGTAGACTTCAACACTCCACTCTCACCAAGGGACAGATCAACTATACAGAAAACAAATAGGGAAATAAAAACACTTACAGAGACCCTAAATCAAATGGACCTAATAGACATCTACAGATCTTTCCATCCAAACTCAAAAGACTATACCTTCTTTTCAGCACCGCATGGAACCTTCTCCAAAATAGACCATATAGTTGGTCATAAAGCAAGCCTCAACAGATACAAAAAGATTGAAATAATCCCTTGTATTCTATCTGACCACCATGGACTTAAGCTGGACCTCAACAACAACAGAAATAACAAACTGCCTACACGTACATGGAAACTGAACAACCTGTTACTCAACGACAGCTGAGTTAAGGAAGAAATAAAGAAAGAAATTAAAGACTTCCTAGAATTCAATGAAAATGAAGGCACAACATACCTAAATTTATGGGACACACTGAAAGCAGTGCTCAGGGGAAAATTTATAGCACTAAGTGCCTGCAAGAAGAAATTCGTAACAGCACATACAAACAACTTAATGGCCCAACTGAAAACCCTAGAAAAAAAAGAAGCAGATACACCCAAGAGGAGCAGAAGGCTGGAAATAATCAAACTCAGGGCTGAAATCAATCAATTAGAAACAAATAAAACTATTCAAAGAATCAATGAAACAAAAAGCTGGTTCTTTGAGAAAATCAACAATATAGACAAACCCTTAGCCAAACTAACTAAAAAGCAGAGAGAATCTATCCAAATCAACAAAATCAGAGATGAAAAGGGTGACATAACTACAGACAAAGAGGAAATTCAAACAATCATTAGGTCATACTACAAAAGCCTATATGCTACAAAATTTGAAAATCTAAATGAAATGGACAATTTTCTTGATAGATTCCATCTTCCAACATTAAGTCAAGATCAGATAGAAAGACTGAACAGCCCTATATCCCCCAAGGAGATTGAAGCAGTCATTCACAGTCTCCCCTCCAAAAAAAGCCCTGGGCCAGATGGTTTTAGTGTGGAATTCTACAAGACCTTCAAAGAAGTGCTCACACCAATTCTCCTCAAACTATTCCACAAAATAGAAACAGAAGGTACATTACCAAACTCATTCTATGAAGCAACAGTCACCCTGATACCTAAACCACACAAAGACCCAACAAAAAAAGAGAACTTCAGACCTATCTCTCTTATGAACATTGATGCAAAAATACTCAATAAAATACTTGCAAATCGAATCCAAGAACACGTCAAAGATATCATCCACCACGACCAAGTAGGCTTCATCCCAGGCATGCAAGGATGGTTCAACATACGGAAATCCATCAATGTAATCCACCACATAAACAAACTGAAGGAGAAAAACCACATGATCATCTCCTTAGATGCTGAAAAAGCATTTGACAAAGTCCAACACCCATTCATGTTTAAAGTCTTGGAGAGATCAGGAATACAAGGCACATATCTAAACATAGTAAAAGCAATATACAGCAAGACTATAGCCAACATCAAACTGAATGTAGAGAAACTTAAATCAATCCCACTGAAATCAGGGACAAGACAAGGCTGCCCACTCTCTCCCTACCTCTTCAACACAGTACTTGAAGTCCTAGCCAGAGCAATAAGACAACTAAAGGAGATCAAAGGGATACAAATCGGAAAGGAAGAGGTCAAAGTGTCACTTTTTGCAGATGATATGATAGTATATATGAGTGACCCCAAAAATTAAACCAGAGAACTCATCCAGTTGATAAACACCTTCAGCAAAGTGGCAGGATACAAAATCAACTCAAAAAAATCAGAAGCCCTCCTGTATACCAAAGACAAAAGGGCCGAGAAAGAAATTAGGGAAACAACACCCTTCACTATAGCCACTAACCACATAAAGTACCTTGGGGTGACACTAACCAAGCAAGTGAAAGACCTGTTTGAGAAAAATTTCAAGTCTCTGAAGAAAGAAATTGAAGAAGATCTCAGAAGATGGAAAGATCTCCCATGCTCATGGATTGGTAGGATTAACATTGTGAAAATGGCCATCCTCCCAAAAGCAATCTACAGATTCAATGCAATTCCCATCAAAATACCAACTCAATTCTTTACAGACCTTGAAAAAAAGATTCTCAGCTTCATATGGAGAAACAAAAACCCAGAATCTCCAAAACAATCCTGTACAACAACAGATCATCTGGAGGTATCTCCATCCCCGATCTCAAGTTGTACTACAAAGCAATAGTAATAAAATCTGCATGGTATTGGCATAAAAACAGAAAGGAGGATCAATGGAACCGCATAGAAGACCCAGAAATAAACCCACACACCTATGAATACTTGATATTTGACAAAGAAGCCAAAACCATTCAATGGAAAAAAGACAGCATCTTCAACAAATGGTGCTGGTCCAACTGGATGTCCACATGCAGAAAAATGAAAATAGATCTATATTTATCACCCTGCACAAAACTAAAGTCCAAGTGGATCAAAGACCTCAACATAAAACCAGATACTCTAAATCTGTTAGAAGAAAAAGTGGGGAACAGCCTAGAACTCATTGGCACAGGAGACAACTTCCTGAACAGAACACCAACAGCACAGGCTCTAAGAGCAACAATCAATAAATGGGACCTCATGAAACTGAACAGCTTCTGTAAAGCCAAGGACACTGTCATCAAAACAAAACGCCTGCCTACAGATTGGGAAAGAATCTTCACTAACCCTTTATCTGACAGAGGACTAATATCGAGTATATACAAAGAACTAAAGAAGCTGAAAAGCAGCAAACCAAGTAATCCAATTAAAAAATGGGGAACAGAGCTAAACAGAGAATTCTCGACAGAGGAATATCGAATGGCAGAGAAACACTTAAAGAAATGCTCATCCTCTTTAGCCATCAGGGAAATGCAAATCAAAACGACCCTGAGATTTCACCTTACACCCATCAGAATGGCCAAGATGAAAAATTCAAGTGACAACACATGCTGTGGAGAAAGTGAAACACATAGTTGTGGAGAAAGGGGAACCCTCATCCATTGCTGGTGTGAATGTAAACTGGTACAACTACTTTGGAAGTCAATCTGGCGCTTACTCAGACTATTAGGAATAACGCTTACTCAAGACCCAACTATACCACTGCTAGGTATATACCCAAAATTTGCTCAAGCACACAACAAGGACATTTGCTTAACCATGTTTGTAGCAGCTTTATTTGTAATAGCCAGAACCTGGAAACAACCCAGATGTCCGTCATCGGAGAAATGGATACAGAAATTGTGGTATTTTTACACAGTGGAATACTACTCAGCATTCAAAAATGAGGAAATCATGAAATTTGCAGGCAAATGGTGGGATCTAGAAAAGATCATTCTGAGTGAAGTATCCCAGAAGGAGAAAGACGAACATGGTATATACTCACTTATATAGACCTACAAGATATAATAAACATAATGAAGTTTATACACCTAAAGGAGATAAACAAGAAAGCAGACACGAGGTAAGATGATCAATCCTCACTTAGAAAGACAAATGAGATGTGCATTGGACGTATGACAGGAGTCTACTGCAGAAGGCATCTGAAAGACCCTACCAAGCAGTGTTTCAAAACAGATACTAAGACTCATAACCAAACCTTCAGCAGAAGGGGAGTTAGTATGACAGGGAAAGGATAGGAGCTCCACAAGGACCAAATCTGAGCACAGGGCTTTTTTCTGAAACTGTTTCTCCAACCAAGGACCATATATGGATATAACCTAGAACCTTTACTGGGATGAAGCTCATGGTAGCTCAATAACCAATTGGTTTCCCATAGTAAGGGGAACAGGGACTATCTCTGACAGGAACTCAATGGCAGGCTCTTCGACTCCCCACCCCCCAAGGAAGGAGCAGTTCTGCTAGGCCACAGAGGAGGACTTCGCAGCCAGCCCTGAAGATACCTGGTAAAATAGGGCCAGACGAAAGGGGAGGAGGTCCTCCCCAATCGGTGGACTTGGAGAGGGGCAGGGAGAAGCTGAGGGAGGGAGGGTGGGATTGGGAAGGAATAAGGGAGCGGGATACAGCTGGTTAATAAAATGTAACTAATAATAACAAACAATAAAAAAAAGATCTTCTGGAGGAATCTCCATCTCTGATTTCAAGCTATACTATAGAGCAACAGTAATAAAAACTGCATGGTACTGACATAGAAACAGACTAGTGGATCAATGGAATTGAACAGAAGAACCAGAAATAAACCCACACAACTATGGACACCTGAGTTTTGACAATGATGCCAAAAACAATGGGAAAAAAGACAGCATCTTCAGCAAATGATGCTGGGTTAATTGGATGTCTACATGTAGAAAAATGCAAATAGACCTCTGTCTGTCACCCTGAACAAAATTAAAGCCCAAGTGGATCAAAGATATCAAGATAAAACCAGACATACTAAATCTATAGGGAAAAAAAAATGGGGAAGAACCTTAAACTCATTGGCACAGGAGAAAACTTCCTGAACAGAACACAAACAGCTCAGGCACTAAGATCTATAATTAATAAATGGAACCCCTTGAAACTAAAAATCATCTGTAAGGCAAGAGACATTGTCAACAGAACAAAATGACAGCCTACATATTAGAAAAGATCTTCATCAACCCTACATCCCATAGAGGACTTATAGCCAGATTATATAAAGAACTCAATAAATTAGACATCAACATGCCAAATAATCCAATTAAAAATGAGGTACAGAACTAAGCAGAGAATTCTCAACAGAGGAATGTAGAAATGCAGAGAAACACTTTTCAAAAAGTTAGCACCCATAGTCATCAGGGAAATACAAATCAAAACAACAGTGAGTTTCCATCTTACAACTAGTAGAATGGCTACGGTAAAAAACTCAAGTGACAACACATGCTGGAGAGGATATGGAAAAAGGGGAATCCTCCTCCATTGCTGGTGGGAGTGCAAACTTGTACAACCACGTTAGAAAACAATCTGGCATTTTCTCATAAAATTGAGAATAACACTACCTCAAGATCCAGCTATACCACTCCTGGGTATATATCCAAAAGATGCTCCACCATTCAATAAGGGCATTTGCTCAACTATGTTCATAGCAGCCTTATTTGTAATAGCCAGAATCTGGAAACAACCTAGATGTTCCTCAACAGAGGAATGGAAACAGAAATTGTGGTACATCTACACAATGGAATATTTCTCAGCTTTTAAAAACAAGGGAATCATGCAATTTGTAGGCAAATGAATGGAACTAGAAGATATCATCCTGATTGAGGTAACCCAGAAACAGAAAGATAGGCATAGTGTACACTCACTTATAAGCGGATATTAGCCATAATATAGGACAGCCATCTACAGACCTAAAGAAGCTAAACACTAAGGAAGACCCTAGGGAGGATGCTTAAAGCTCATTCAGAATGGCAAACAGGATAGACACCAGAAGCGGTGGGTGAGAGGAAACAGGATGGGAGCCTGCTATAGAGGATCCTCTGAAAGGATTCACCCAACAGGAGAACAAAGCAGATGCTGACACTGCATAGCACAGGCAGTTTTATGGAGGAAGAGAGGGGTGGTATTAGAGGGACATGAAGGGGATAGGAGCCCCACGTGGAGACCAACAAAATTAAAATATATGAGCCAAGTGGGTCCTGCAGAGACTTGCACCAACCAAGAAACATGTATAGAGAGGACCTAGACCTCCTGCTCAGATGTGTCCCATAGCAGCTCAGTCTCCATGTGGATCTCTGAGTGAGGGGATCAGGGGCTCACTCTGTCATGAACTCAGTTGACTGCCTTCTGATCACTGGCTCCTGTTGATGCAGCCTTGTCAGGCCAAGGAGGAAGTGAATCCAAGCAATCTTGAAGAGACTTAAGAAGCTACGGGCAGATGGCGATAGTGGAGAACTTCCCCTTTCAGTGGACTAGGGGAAGGGGGTTGGGAGAAGAGGGAGGGAGGGTGGGACTGGGGGAGCTGAGAAAGGGGCTTCAATCAGGATATATAATGAATAAATTGTGAAGAAAAACAATTAAAAAATTTAAAAGCTATGAAGTGAATGATCCAAAAATAAATATTTTTTAAAGGTAAATATATACTATGAAGTAAAAGAACCTAGTCTGCATTTAAACAGGTTCAATAGAATAACAAACCCAGGAAAACATGCTTTCATTTAGAGCCAACTTGTCTTCTAAAACAGTATGAGGAACGCACAGTTGAGAACTGATAGCTCCTTTCAAAAATGGTGTTGAAACCATTTCTTTTACCACAAAGAAAACTCAGTTCAAAATAGGTTACATAAATGCAAAGCTCCAAACCACTAATCTACTAAAAACAAACAAACAAAAGTGTTGGAGAGTCCTGTGACATTGGTTTGCATAATGACATATGACTTCAAGCCCAGAAAAAGTTTCATTGGTCTGCGTTTCCCACCCTGTTTGTGTGTGTATGTGTGTGAATGTGTAATAAAATATCTGATAAAAATCAACCTATAAAAGGAGAAAATAACTTCTGTTCATGTTTTCAGAGTTTTCAGCTATAGTCATTTTGTCTTGCCACTTTGAGGCCAACCCTCACAGCAAAGAACATATGCTAGAGCAAGATACTCATAGTCTGGTAATCAGAGTACATAGAGAAAGACTGTAAGGGGCTAAGATCCAGATGTACTGAAAACAGCCACCTGCTTGCCTCTTGAAGTGCCACCATACCCATTAAGCTGGGTTCCATCTCTTCAACACCTGAGCTTTGCTGGACATTTTAAATCCAAGCCATCACAAAAGGCAACACATGAAAAATCAGATAAACAGTATTTCACCAAAGTGCATATTCTTCAGAGGAAAGAAAAAATAAGATTGTTTATAATAATCTACATAGGATAAAAACCATCATGTATTAATTTAAATGATTCAAAGGGCTTGATGAATGAATGGGTGAACCAAGGATAAAACATCTATGAGTAGATGTTTTTATTTTTAATTTTGTGCCTATGTACATGTCTAGAAGTATTTTAATTGAATACGGTACCAAACATGGCGATAGGGTCTGTAATACAAGCAGAGTGGAGTCAAAATGGTAGAACTGTGAGTTAGAGCATGTTTTAAATAATGAGACTTTGCCTCAAAGTATTGATGCAAATTAATGAATGAATAAATGAATTTGGTATGCCTAATAGCAAACTATATTAAAAAAATATGTGAACCTGAAGGCTTACTGACAGCCAAGGGAAAACAATAAGTAATTAGTTAAAGGAATTTTGGATCAGAGACCTCGACTATACAACCTTAGGTAGAGATACTATAAAAGTATTGCAACTACAAAGGTACCATGAAATCTATGGAGAAGTAGTAGTGGTCTGAACATACTCAAAGGTTTATTTTTATTTCTATATTTGTATGATTGCTGAGAGGAAAATTATTGACTATATGATGTTTGGATAAATTACAGTTCTTAATGTCAAGAAAAATAATACAAAACAAATGTGAAAACCAGTAAGAATAGATGTTCCTGTGTTATATTAAGGTACAGGCATTGCTTTTCATCTTCAGGTTTCTTAGCTACATACAAAAAGAGAACGATATCCCCATAGCAACAAATACATTAACACCACCTAGGTTCAGGTGGCTAAATAAAGTTTGCCATTGCAAGTGTCTAAATGGTGAGATGGTTAATTTCTGGTCAAGATAAAGTGATCCTTGACCATTAGCTCAAAGAAATTCTGGGAAGAGAGGGGCAGAAAGATGGCAAAGCTAAGGAACCAGGTAATGTGAGATGGAGCCTTCTAGGTATGACAGAGAAGCTATACCAATGAAATCCCAACAACACAGCCACCCAAACAAGACCTGAAATACAGTTAGCACGCCAATTTGAGCAGGGGTAATCTTGTAGGGATCCAAGCCTAGATGAAGAACTATAAGTAATTAGTAACTGCTGAAATGGTGAGATTTGGTCTTCTTCAGGGAGGAGCAAACAGTCGGCTCTGGAAGCATATACTGCAGGGAACACTTAACAAACTCAACAAGTTGTAGGTATATATTTATTCATATATATGTAAGTAACACACACATACATGTCAACAGTGGTTAAAGTCAAGGAGGCTGTGGATTTGGGAGAGAACAGAAGTGATTATGGGAGAAGTAGAAGGGAGGAGAAAAGGGGAGTAACATTTTAATTAAATTTTAGAATATTGAAAAGAATTGTCCTAAACATGGAGATCATTTCTCCAGAAATAAAGAAGCTAACTAGAAGGAATGATTCTGAATCTGTGGACAATTTAAAAATAAAAATGTCAGTGACTCTAATGGTTTTAAAGTTTTTCCTTTTGTTTTGTTGTCAGCACAACCCTTAATGGTCTAAAAATAGTTCCTACTTGTAGAAAAATAGTAGCTGATATATAAACATATACACAAACGATGATTGAAAATCCTGTTTTGCAATCAGAGATGTATTTACTAATTCAGGTAAAAATGCACTCGATTTAAAATAAGCACGTTGGATAAAAATGTACTTATAGAAAAATTTAATGTGTCTATGTACAAATAGAGAAATTATTTTACCAAGATCTAGAAGCAATTTGATGATTTGATGATTAAAAAAAAAAAAAGTCATGACTTCCAGGATAAAATTGCTTATGTGGAAGAGAAATACTAAATTTCTTAATGAATGAGCTTACAAGGTATGGTTTATATAAACATAATTTATGTAATTATACAAATATCAATAGATATGACAGAAAGTTCATGAATTCCAGTGACACAACCATATATGTTGTCAAGTGTATATAACTATTTCATTCTCAAAAATATCATTAATACTTTTGTCAAATTTTCACATTAATATAGAATGAAGTTGCAATGGATGAATGAATAAATATAGTTCTAAAATAAATAGTTATTGATCATATCATCTGGCACTAATAAGGAAGGAAAAAAAATAACCCAAACAGAACATAAAGAATTTTATCAGAACTTCCTTGACTCTATGACAGGAGTCCGTTCCTTACCAGGTAACAGTATTCTAACACTGAAAATCCCTTGGCTGGTTTCCTTCATTTTTTACCTAATAACAATATTCCCTATAGACTGGACACAATTTATGCAAACTACTTTAGTGCCAGAAACGGCATCACCTTCTTTAAAATGAGCAATAGTGAGCTTGTAGAGTTTACAGGTTTCTCTGTGGTGTACAAACAATGACACAATGGCATCTTTCAAGCACTCCCTAGGAATTCTGGCATGTGAGCTATGAAAAGGGAGGAAGACAATTGGGATTATAATTTGGCAGGGGCCCCTTTCCTCCTGTGTTTGATGCTCTAGTTTTGTTCTTCCAAATATACTCTCCTGAAAAAAAAAAAAAGAAGAATAAAAAGAGAATCACTTTTTGTAGCATTTTAACTATCACAGAAGCCAATGCAGTCTGCTTAGAAAGCTCTGGACCACTAGTTTTCATATTGCTGTTAAGAGATATCACTAATTATACATTTGTAAATTTCGCTAATGTAGCATCTATACTCAACAATTTCTAAGCATCCAAAATTGCACTCTGTGGTATATCACTGCTTCAATGTGGCTCCTGAATAGAACAGAATTATCACCTCTACTGTACTTTATAAAGTATGTTGATTGAGTCTAATTTCATAGAAACACACTAGAAAATCCAGAAATCAAGAATGTTTCTGTCTTACAACCCTATAATTGTCAGTCATGGAATACACACAAAATACACACAAATACACACATACACAGGAGACAGAGAACTAAACACCACACAAACAACAACTTAAAATAAAAAAAACACGTACAAGCTGAGCGGTTATTTTAGACAAATGAACAAAATATCTTAAAATCAAAAACACTTTGCTAATGAAATATTGGAAAAATAACAGCACAGATATTCAGAAAAGTTTGAATACTGAATGCATGCTAGATAATATAATATCAACTTTAAAATTTGGGTGTCAACAGTATTGAAATTATTTTGGAGAAGTGTCCTTGTTCTTAAAAGATCCAAGTATGTGTAAACATAAATATTCAGGGGGACAAGATGGCTGCACCAGAAGAACAGGGCGTCTGAGGAGCCGGAAAACAGTTCCTGTACAGCGACCAAGAGACTGAACCCTGGGCCCTAAAACAACAGCAATCCTGTTTTTCAGGTGAGAAGAAACCCCCACGGCATGGGAATCGATCTGTACCACTCTCAGGTCCCCCAGCCAGAAACCAGAAAAGATCACAGGTCACGCAGGCACTAGGTCCCCAGACCAGAGCCACACACCTGCGTGTCCTGATCACCTTCCCAAGCTGATCAGTGGGCACAAAAACACCAGAGACTGGGAGTCCCTGTCATGAGAGAATCCACAGGGAAGGAAGGAAGCTGTACTGACTCAAATCACCCAGTCCATCCCAGGAAAACGTCTCGCAGACCAGCGGGGCCAAGCCGCCATCACTGAGCTGTGCTCCAGACACAGGCACAAACAGCTGCTGTGTGCCAGATGTCCAACTGTGTCAAAGCAGCGAATCATTAAATTTACAGCAAGAAACCCAGAAACAGGACAGCTGTCTTCAGGACTTCCCTGGGTAAGAGGAGAACCTTCTTGACTAACAAAGACCACAGTTACCACTCAGGTCTCTATCCCTGAGGTGAGCAGCAGCAACTCCTGAAAAAACGCCAGCCACCCCGGGACTATACCCAAAAGGCTGAGAAGACTTCCTTCAGGAAAAACCAGCTTTCTGCCAAGGAGATTCTCTCCACCACAAGATCCCCAGAAACCACCAGAAAATAATCCCAAACACCTAAAATAGCCCAGTGGGTAGAGGCCAGCGTAAAAGCTCAAGCAACAAAAGACAGAGCAATATGGCTTCTCCAGAACCCAGTTACCCAGGGGCAAGTAGCCCTGGACACCCCAGCATAACTGAAATCCAAGAAGATGATCTAACAACTATGCTCATGAAGATGATAACAGAGGAAACAAATAAGATACATAAAGACATAGAGGAAGACAAACTCAAACAGAATATTGCCATCCATAAAGAAATAGAGGAAGTTGCAGCCAAACAGTTTGTGGCCTTTAGAAAGCAAATGCTTAAAGCACTGAATGAAATAACAGAAACAGAGGTTGGTTCAAACAAACAGGTGAAAGAAGTGATGGAAAAACAGGAAAATATAGTCAGATAAGTGAAGGAAGTCAACAAAATGGCTCAAGATCTGAAGATAGAATTGGAAAAATTAAAGAAAACACAAATGGAGGAAATTGCAGAGAGAAAGAACTTAGGGAGGAAAACAGGAACTACAGAGGTTAGCATAACCAATAGACTACAAGAGATGGAAGAAAGAATCTCAAGTGTGGAAGATACACTAGAAGAAATAGATGTATCTGTCAAAGAAAATGTTAAATCCAAAAAATTCTTGACACAGAACGTCCAAGAAATCCAAGACAATATGAAAAGACAAAACCTAAGAATAATAGGTATAGAGGAAAAAGAAGACTCCCTTCTCCAAGACCCAGAAAATATTTTCAACAAAATCATTTAAGAAAATTTCCCCAAGTTAAAGGAGAAGCCAATAAGAATACATGAGGCCTACAGAACACCCAACAAATTTGACCAGAAAAGAAAATCCTCCCACCACATAATAATCAAAACAGTAAGTTTACAGAACAAAGAAAAAACACTAAAAGCTTCAAGGGAAAAAGGCCAAGTAATATATAATGGCAAACGCATTAGATTCACACCTGACTTTTCAACAGAGACTATGAAAGCCAGAATGGCCTGGACTTATATCATGCAGACTCTAAGAGAACACAGATGTCAGCCCAGGCTACTATACCCTGCAAAACTCTCAGTCCTCATAGACGGAGAAAACAAGATATTCAATGACAAAAACAAATTTCAACAATACCTACACACAAATCCAGCATTACAGAAGACACTGGAAGGGAAAATACAACCCAAGAAAATTCCCTTATTTCAAGAAAACACAAGAAATAATTAACCCTACTACAGTAAAACAAAAAGCAACCAAGCACACAACCTCATGACCACAGCCAACATCAAAATCAAAGGATCTAACAGCCACTGGTCATTAATCTCTCTCAACATCAATGGATTCAACTCTCCAGTAAAAAGACACAGACTAACAGAATGGATACGTAAACAAAACCCAACAACCTGTTGCATACAAGAAACACACCTAAGGCACAAAGATAGACACTACCTGAGGGTAAAGGGTTGGAAGACGACTTTCCAAGCAAATGGACCCAAGAAGCAAGCAGGAGTAGCCATTCTAATATCTGATAAAATAGACTTTCAACCAAAATTAATAAAAAGAGAAGGGGAAAGACACTTCATACTCATCAAGGGAAAATTCCACCTGGAAGACATCACAATCCTGAACATCTATGCCCCGAATACATGAGCACCCACATTTGTTAAAGAAACACTGATAAAATTTAAACCACATATATATCCCCACACATTAATAGTGGGAGACTTCAACACCCCACTCTCAACAAAGAACAGTTCAACAAAACAGAAATTAAACAAAGATGTCTCTAACAGAGGTCATGAATCAAATGGACCTAACAGACATTTACAGAACTTTACACCCAATCACAAAAGAATTTACCTTTTTCTCAGCACCTCATGGAACCTTCTCCAAAATAGACCATATAGTTGGTCACAAAGCAAGCCTCAACAGATACAAGAAGGCTAAAATAATCCCTTCTATCCTGTCTGATCACCATGGAATAAAGCTGGACTTCAACAACAACAAAAATAGCAAAAAGCCTACACACACATGGAAACTGAACAACTTATTACTAAATGACAGCTGGATCAGGGAAGAAATAAAGAAAGAAATTAAAGTCTTCCTAGAACTCAATGAAAATGAAGACACAACATACCCAAACTAGTGGGACACAATGAAAGCAGTGCTAAGAGGAAAGTTCATAGCACTAAGTGCCTTCAAGAAGAAATTGGAGACAGCTCATTCAAGCAACTTAATGGCTCACTTAAAATACCTAGAAAAAGAAGAAGCAGACATACCAAAAAGAAGTAGATGGCCGGAAATAATCAAACTCAGGGCTGAAATCAATCAATTAGAAACAAATAAAACAATTCAAAGAATCAATGAAACCAAGAGCTGGATCTTTGAGAAAATCAACATGATAGACAAACCCTTAACCAAGCTAACTAAAAAGCAGAGAGACACCACCCAAATCAACAAAATCAGAAATGAAAAGGGGGACATAACTACAGACACTGAGGAAATCCAAACAATCATCAGGACTTACTTCAAAAGTCTATATGCCACAAAATTTGAAAATCTAAATGAAATGGACAATTTTCTTGATCGATTTGACTTACCAAAGCTGAATCAGGACCAGGTAAATCAATTAAATAGTCCTATATCCCCCAAAGAAATAGAAGCAGTTATCAAAAGTCTCCCATCCAAAAAAAGCCCAGGACCAGATGGCTTCAGTGCAGAATTCTACCAGACCTTTAAAAAAGAGGTAATTCCAATTCTCTTCAAACTATTCCACAAAATAGAAACAGAAAGAACATTACCAAATTCATTGTATGAAGCCACAGTCACCTTGGTACCTAAACCTCACAAAGACTCAACAAAGAAAGAGAATTTCAGGCCAATCTCCCTTATGAACATTGCTGCAAAAATACTTAACAAAATACTTGCAAACCAAATCCAAGAACACATCAAAGATATTATCCACTATGACCAAGAAGGCTTCATCCCAGGTATGCAGGGGTGGTTCAATATATGGAAATTCATCAATGTGATCCACCACATAAACAAACTGAAGGAGAAAAACCACATGATCATCTCCTTAGATGCTGAAAAAGCATTTGACAAAATCCAACATCCATTCATGTTTAAAGTATTGGAGAGATCAGGGATACAAGGCACATATCTAAACATAGTAAAGACAATATACAGCAAAAGCCTATAGCCAACATCAAACTGAATGGAGAGAAACTTAAAGCAATCCCACTGAAATCAGGGACAAGACAAGGCTGCTCTTCATATCTCTTCAACATAGTGCTGGAAGTCCTTGCTAGAGCAATAAGACAGTTGAAGGAGATCAAGGGGATACAGATTGGAAAGGAACAAGTCAAATTATCACTATTTGCAGATGATATGATAGTATACATGAGTGACCCCAAAAACTCTACCAGGGAACTCCTACAGCTGATAAACACCTTCAGCAAAGTGGCCGGACACAAAATTAACTCAAAAAAATCAGTAGCACTGTTGTATACAAAAGACAAAAGTGCTGAGAAAGAAATTAGGGAAACAACACCCTTCACAATAGCCACAAATGACATAAAGTACCTTGGTGTAACCCTAACCAAGAAAGTCAAAGACTTGTATGAAAAAAAATTTCAAGTCTCTGAAGAAAGAATTAGAAGAAGATATGAGAAGATGGAAAGATCTCCCATGCTCATGGCTTGGTAGGATTAACATAGTAAAAATGGCCATCTTACCAAAAGCAATCTACAGATTTAATGCAATTCCCATCAAATTGCCAACACAATTCTTTACAGACCTGGAAAGAAAAATTCTCAACTTCGTATGGAATAACAAGAAACCCAGAATTGCTAAAACAATCCTCTACAATCCTCTATATACCCTAGAACTCATTGGTACAGGAGAAAACTTCCTGAACAGAACACCAACAGCACAGGCTCTAAGAGCAACAATCAATATATGGGACCTCATGAAACTGAAAAGCTTCTGTAAATCAAAGGACACCATCATCAAAATAAAGCGACTGCCTACAGATTGGGAAAGAATCTTCACCAACCCTATATCTGACAGAGGACTCATATCCAGTATATATAAAGAACTAAGCAAGCTGAAAAGCAGCAAACGAAGTAATCCACTTAAAAAATGGGGAACAGAGCTAAACAGAGAACTCTCTGTAGAGGAATATAGAATGCCAGAGAAGGATTTAAATGTTCAACCTCATTAGCCATTAGGGAAATGCAAATCAAAACAACCCTGAGGTTTCACCTTACACCCATCAGAATGGTCAAGATGAAAAACTCAAGTGACAACATATGCTGGAGAGGTTGTGGAGAAAGGGGAACCCTCCTCCACTACTGGTGGGAATGTAAACTTGTACAACCATTCTGGAAATCAAATTGGCGCTTTCCCAGACAACTAGGAATAGCGCTTCCTCAAGATCCAGCCATACCACTCCTAGGCATATACCCAAAATTTGCTCAAGTACACAACAAGGACATTTGCTCAACCATGTTTGTAGCAGCTTTATTTGTAATAGCCAGAAGCTGGAAATAGCCCAGATGCTCCTCAACTGAAGAATGGATGCAGAAATTGTGGTACATCTATACAATGGAGTATTACTCAGCAATGAAAAATAAGGAAATCATGAAATTTGCAGGTAAATGGTAGAACCTGGAAAGGATCATCCTGAGTGAGTTGTCCCAGGAGCAAAAAGACACACACGGTATATACTCACTCATATAAACATACAACATAGGATAAACCCGCTAAAATCTGTACATCTAAACAAACTAAGCAAAAGAGAGGACCCTAACTAAAATGCTCAATCCCCATCCTGAAAGGCAAAGAGGGTGGACATCAGAAGAAGAAGAAAACAGGAAACAACCTAGGAACCTGCTACAGAGGGCCTCTGAAAGCCAGAAGAAGAAAACAAGAAACAACCTAGGAACCTGCCACAGAGGGCCTCTGAAAGGCTCTGCCCTGCAGACTATCAAAGCAGATGCTGAGCCTGATGGCCAACTGTCGGGCAGAGTGAATGGAATTTTAGGTGGGAAATAACAAGAGCTGGAGAGGACAGGAACTCCACAAGGAGAGCAACAGAGCAAGAAAATTTGAACACAGGGAACTTCCCAGAGTCTCATACTCCAACCAAGGACTATTCATGGAGATAACCTAGATCCCCTGCACAGATGTAGCCCATGGCAGTTTAGTGTCCAAGTGGGTTACATAATAATTGGAAGAGGGACTGACTCTGACATAATCTGATTAGCCTGCTCTTTGATCACCTCCCCTTGAGGGGGGAGCAGCCTTACCAGGCCACAGAAGATGACAATGCAGCCACTTCTGATGAGAACTGATAGACTAAGATCAGAAAGGAGAGGAGAAACTCCCCTATCAGTGGACTTGGGGAGAGGCATGCATGCAGAAAGGGGAGGGAGGGTGGGACCGGGAAGAGAGGAGGGAGGGGCTTATGGGCGGATACAAAATGAATAAAGTGTAATTAATAAATTTAAATAAAAAACTAAAAAAACAAATATTCAGGTGACAATAAATTATATCTATTACATAGATGGAAATAGAGACAATAAATAAGTGAAAGTAAAATCAATCATTGAATCTAGATTAAGGGAAAAAGTACTACAAAGATGAAAAAAACTAAATAATCTTGAAAAAAGGTATAAATTAAATAATTTGTACACATCGTTATATATATTTTATGAAAACATATATATTTTAATATGAGTTCATAGTTTTAAGCACAGCAAACTTTGAAGACCACCTCATATAAAATATTTAATTGCTGTTTATCAAGGGGCTATTTTGAGTCAGGGACTTAACAATTATCTAGATTTATATTACGTAACTAAATGCCCCAGACCACATCAGTACATTATAATTCTTATTTACAGATAATAGAAGCATCTTTGAATAACAAACATCATGGCTGGATTAAAACCATGAAAGTTCTGCAAATTCATTTCCAAATATACAAATCTTTACATATTTTTTGAGGAGAAAGTCAACATGCACTTACTTCTGATAACTCTTTATGCCATTGATGGACGATTATCAAACATCTTAACTTTTGCACAGTGCATGAGAGCAATCACTGGAAATTTCAAATTTCCAGAATAAGCAGTCAGGAAATCCAGGCTTCCCTTGCATTTGTGGTGCTACAGTTTACCTTGGCTCTTTGGGTTTTGCTGACTGACAGAATTTGAAGGGGATTTTGTACTCTGCCTGACTAGCAATGAAATCTTTCACACATTTCCTGAGACTCATCTCAGATTTATGGCTACACACTTAGAGGTATCATGATGTAGAAATGTTGGGCAAGAAATAAAACTATATTTTCCCCTTTCTCACTTCAGTGAAGTACAATTTCCATTTATCACACTGTATTTCCTCACACAATATGTTCTCCAGAGCCAGGGTTATAAATTTGAAAATATTTATAGGCAAGACTACCATGGATGCCATTTATACCTCACTGGCATTTTCTTCCAACTACTGAGAGACACGCATCACATATGAATAGTTTGCAATTGTGTACTTGCCCGGACTTCCCTCTGATAAATATAAATCTCTTTTTTTTTACTACAACACTTTTAAGTAGTTCAGAGAAACTTTGCTTATGAATGTTAGGAAATTTCCCAACTTTAAGTTTTCAAGCAATCCACTACTTTTTAAAAATACTTTTTTGTTTGTTTTTGAGATTATAATATAAACACATGATTCACCGCCTTCCCTTTCCTCCCTCCAATCCCTCCCAGGTACCCCTCCTTGCTTTTTCTAATTCATAGCCTCTTTTTTCATTCATTGTTGTTTTATATATACATATATCACATTATATTATATATATACATATAAATAAATCATGTATGTATACATGTCACATATTTAAATATAAGTATATTATAAATATATATATATATAATTTCTATTACATAAATGTATCCTGCTAAGTCTGCATATTGTTTCTCGTATCTATGTCTCCAGGGATGAAGACATAGTATTGGATATTGGTATTGGATAATCAGCTGTGTGTTCTTCCAAGGGACAGCCTATTTCTCCAACTCTGAGCACTCAGTAGTTGCCTGTGTTTCTTTGTCTAGTTCGAGGCCTCATAAATATCCCTCATCTCTGTTGCTGTGTCTGTTGAGGTCATCCTTGTTCGGGTCAGATGGCAGATGGGAAGTGTTTTGTCTCATCATTTGGTCTTGTATCTTTATGTATTTTGTTTGAAGGGATTTTGTTAACAGTGGGCATGGCAGAAGTTGAGAAGGAGATGTTAAAAAAAATAGTAACATTCAAATTGAACATATTCAGAGAAAACATTTAGTCTTAATGTGGCTTGCTCAGTAATATTTTACTTATAATTCATTCCACAAACCATACATAGGAAATTACACCTTTATAAGATATCAAAATTATTAAAAAATGGACAATAATCCCTAATACTTGATTTTGTTGTTGTTTTACTACTTGATTTTTATATAAATTTTTTCATTAATTTCTAATTCTTCAAGTACTACTCATAGAAATTTTCACTAAAAAAGACAGAATATAAGAAATGTATTGATCATATAGTTATAATCATGGGAAGACAGAAAAGCATGTGTTCCTCTTAGGGCCCTGATGACTCTTAGGAAACGTGTCCTGTTTCTGAGTCTAAGATCTCTTGACTCCAGAAGAGGATGCTCAGTGAATCAGCTAAGACACAGGAGGGTTTATAAAGTGGTATGCTGTAAATTTTAATGTTTATATTCATTTTCCCCATACCTGTGTCATTTTCTATAGAGTGCAACTGTAAAATACTTAATTATTGGATACAATCATAATACAATCTGAACATATATATTAAAAATTGATCTATCCTTACACATTCAGAAAGTATAGAGGCATATCAGTGCATCTAAAGCTTACATTAACATACCAGGAGAAAGACCCTGAAATAGGGGGAATATACTTTTTTATATGAGACAATTGTTTTAACGTGATCCATAATTTTAACTTTTTTTTTCTGCGAGGCTGAAATATTTTTCAAGAAAAGTTTTGGGGTGTTGGTGAAGGAGAACTCTTGCTTTCTGCTTTGGAAAGTACATATATCACTGCTCTGTCTATTAAGCACAGTAGCTCTGTCACAAATCTTGTTTTCACTTATAATTAATTAAGCAAAACTAAAATGTTGAAAGATACTACAAATCAAATTTAATTTAAATGACTGCGATGGCTTCAATGAAGATGAATAGAATGACTGCCTTATGCATCATTACATCGCCTAATTCCTCCTTAAACTGCTCAAGGGGGAAATTTCTGACTACGGAAAAAGATGGGTTGACCACTGGATTCCGAATTAAACTACCGAAACAACACCTGAACGCTAGGTGTATCCAGGAAAAAATATTCTTTTCACTAATTTCTTTGCTTTGTTGCTGTGACCTTTTAATGTGAATTCAATATGTAGGCAATACAAATTTTATAATCTGATGTATCTTGAACTTTAAACCATATGCCATTTGCGATATAGAAATTCAATCTTGATTTAGGTACCTAATTAAAAGGATGGCCACATGATAAATTAATATTCATCTGTAAGTTAAAATATGACCCACAGCATGTCCCGTGGTCATATTCTTGCCCTGTGAGGCATTTGAAGGCCTACAAATAATTCTTTATCTGATGCGATCTCATTTCTATTAAGGCAGTTTATTTTGTTATTTCATAAGTTCACTGCATATCACTGCATCCTGTGATTTCCTCTCTTAAGGCAGCATCTTAAAAATCTCTTCCTACAGCTCATGCATAGACATGAGCAGAAGGTAGGATGTATCACAAAGAAGACACAGTTTTTTTAATTGGGTGAAGTTACAGGTCTGTTTATGCCTTTTCCTTAAAATTATGTAAAAAAGTAATTTTCCAGTCAGTTATATAACTCTATTCAAAAACTTATGTATTTATTACTTCCATCACTTTTTTCTTTCTTTTTTGTAGTTTTCACAGAACTTAACATATCAGGATATATTATTGAATTCTGATTCTTTGGAACTTAATAATTTACTTGCTTTTATAGGCCAGAACATTATAAGAAGAAGATGTTTGTACCACTGCCTGGTCTGTCCTCAAATTAATTTTTAATAGGTAAAGAATTAAAATAATTCAGTAGCCAAACTAACAAGGATATATACATACACACTCACATACACAGACATAGAAGTTTCAACATTGCCAATACCTCCCATCCAATTGCCCCCAAATGCAAATTTCAGATGCTTTATTTCATGGTCCTTTCTAAAATACAACAACAAGAAGAAAACAGTCCCTTTCATGCATACAAACACACATATACACACATATGCACACAGACACACACATAATTTTCCATTTTTCATCCAAAATCTAACCAATCACATATTTGCTATCTTTCTCACTTTTTTCTGCTGGCATTCCCCTTCAATCATCTCTTATTGGTACCCATATAAAGAAAAACCTCCATATAATTTTGTATTTTACACCAATGTTTAAAATAGTTGTGTCACTTCTCCCTAAATTATCCACGTGATGATCAAGAGTCTAATATATGTAACTTCTGGCACACAGCGCTAGTACAACTTTCCCTTACCACACAGACTAGCACCAAGTCACGCAGAGGTAACGTAGGGAGCTGAAGAGAAACCTCCACATAACTGAAGAAAGGGCCATGGTTCAGGTAAAACTAGACCCTTATCTAAGATACTCCACACCGAGTGAAGCAGTGGGTTTTTTGTTTTCTTTTTCTTTTTTTTTTTTTTTTTTTTTTTAGGCTGAAACATGCTCTCAGATACTCTGTTAACATGAAGCTTTCTATTCCTCGTTTAGTATAAACTCAGAGGCAGAATATGCACAGACTCCACACACGTTGCCTAAAGTAAAAAGGGAACAAACATAAGCTTATCAACACGGGTTAGAATCATCTGAGCGAGACACTGATGTATTAAAGCCATAACAGGAAGAGCAGGCCAGGGAACTTAGGAAAACTCTAGACCAAGGAAGGATGGGACACTCTCACATGGACCCCATAAAAGGAAGACATTTAACCACGCTCATGCTTACAAGCCCGGCCCCTTATTAACTAAGCTACCTCCCCAGCCCTCTTAGTGTTTTAATTATCATTGTTTGTCTTTCTCTTCTTAGGTCGTTACTGAGGGCAATAGTGCCATTACAGGAAAACAGAGCACAGTATTAATCTTTAAAAGTAGGGGAACTATTTCTTGCCTAAGTATTATTTTTTTTCTGTAACATTGTACGACTAGTAATTTGATTTAAGAATATTTATTCTACAAAATATAATTAAAAACAAAAATTTTCATTTATCTTTAAAATTTTCACATTATTTGTGTTCTTTGTAAATGCTTAGGTATAATTATTCATCTCTGCAAGAAGTTAAAGTTCAAAGGATTAGTGAGAAACCCAACACCTGGCGTCCTGCATCCTTTCCCACTCCTGAGGGCTTACTCAGCAAGACAGAGGCTCGTCTTAGATGATTCTCGTCCCTTCCTCCACTTGTGCACTGTATGGATGGTTCTTCTCTGTGGTGCGGCAGGTTCTCCTTCATACTTCTTCTGAGGGATATCCACTTGTTTACAGTCACATTTATCATTATGTGGCTAATGCCATTTACTGTTACAAAAGTAATCCATATAAAGAATTATTTTCATATCTGTAACAATGTTCACCCAAATGGAATTTTAGGTGGATTTAAATTTAACAGAAATTGGCAACTCATATCCTGTCATAACATGCATCTCGAATACTCAGTTATGTCGTTCTCATCGTCTTTCATATAAAGGGTGGGCCACCCACATCACTTTATTCAACATCTACCTGAATGCAAGTTTGAGCATCATATTTTACTACCCAAATAGCACTACCAATGTATACATTAGCTTTCTGTTTCTAATAAATAGGTTTATTTTCTTAGTATTTAATTTAGGAGCTCTTCATAAATATCAAGAACATTAGTTTCCAGAAATTTATACTGAAGGGTTTCCCTAGTCAACTTTGCTTTTGCTCATCTCCTTAGAGTATTTTATGACCTCTATTTTTATATTTCTCAATTTCCTTCCTATTTTTCATCAAGAAAAAAATCTTACCACCATATTGAACAAATACTGTACTCCTGTCTTTTAAAAATAAATGCACTATGAATTCAAACCTCCCACCATGTGAAGGGAGAAAATTTCCCCTTCTGTCATTTGATGATACCACAAGAATATGCCAGGTTTGAGGTAGAAAGTAATTCCCAGCCTATAAAACAGCTGGCTACTGGAAGCTCGCAGTCTCCAGATAATTATTTATATGATATACTAATTAAACAATCTAAAGCATTTTGTTAAGAAGGAAGAATGGACTACAGTAAATATATAAACTGATAAATGATAGATGGAGAGATAGATACATAGAGACACAGGTAGATAGATACATAGATAGAAAACATATGGCTATATCAATATAAATATGTATATACAAACCATATTCATTGTATCTATAACAAAGTTAATAAATATTATATATTTGTTTTAAGTATATTTAAAATTATTATGGACTAGAGGAGTAACATCTGTTTTGATTTTGTTTTCCATGTACATACTGAATCAATTCAGCCATTTATATCAACTACTAAGTTATCTGACAGATGAAGCAGTTTGGAATTTGTAATGAAAACAAATATAACAGAACAATTTTTTTTTTTTTAGTGTAAACCTATTCTTATTCTTTTGAAATAGAGAAAAAAAAAAAAAACCTGCTCACAAAAACATGCCTACTGCAACATTATGTTTAATATATTTTATTTGCTGTGTCAGCACTTTGGATCACAACTGAACTTGTTTTGCTGTTTTTGTTTCTATGAACTCTCATGGGGTTCATCAGTATTTAGGCTGTTGAGAAAATGAACGGAGGTGGTTATCGTATATTTTCATGATCTTTCATGTTGATAGAAATGGAAGACTCATTTCATTCTGTGGTGGTCCTCGAGGTTGAAACAGGACCTTGTGCTTGCTAGCCACACCCTTCTACCAATGATTTATACAGTCTGCCCAGCCTAATGCTAAATTTCAGCTATCATCACATGCTTCACATGGGTTACATATATTTGCAATCTGGAGTCTTCTAGGTTTTTTTTCTTTGTGGTTTCTAAATCTTCTCAAGTCAATACAATAATAACATTTATTATTTCACAATCATTCAAATCAATAATTGATTTATCTTATTTCCTTTAATGTTTCCAAATTATATTTATTACTGCATTTATGAGAAAGCATTCAAAATTACATTCACTTGATTTATTTATTATTGTAGTATTCCTACTTTCTTCATTACAATTATATTTTTGTTTTCTACCTTTCTTTAAATACTACTATATACAATATCTTCATGAAAACATGATGTTAAATTAAATGATTCACTTTGATTTTAGTGAATCACAAACAATGATTTTAGTAAGTTCATAGAGCAGTGTAACCTTGACTGTATCCTGTTAGAATATTTTTTTCACCTATGCTCAAATTCCATTGAGCTTATATGGTGATCAGTCCCAGCTCCCAATCTTAACACAATTAGCGATCCAGCTTTTTCACATAGAATGTTTTTAAGATTCTTCTATGTTATAGCACATATCTGAATTTTGTTTGGGTCATATATCTCCTGCACTGCCCCAATCTTAAAAGGTCATCATATCATATCAGACATATAGTCAAACAAGTATGCATAAACAGGTCAAATCACAAAACAAAAATAGCATGAATGGCCAAGACAGCACATCTCCCATCAAACTCACTAGTTCTGCAGAAGTGTCTTCTAGTGGAATTTACAAAGATAAACCCCAAAACATGGAATTTAAAAAAACAGTTATAAACTTTATCAAAGAATTTAATTAACTTAAAACACTAGTAAACTCATTAAACTCCAAGAGGATGACAATAAAGCTTGAGTGATGTTCAGGAAAATACAAATACATAGCTGAATTATATGTTGAAGATAATTCAAGATTTGAAAACTGAATTTCATAAAGAGATGGAGAATTTTAAGAGAACACAAATTGAAATGAAGATGGAATTTAAGAATTCAATAGCCCAATTGGGGAAGTTGGGAAAATCCTACAAGCAGAATGGATCAAAAAGAAGATATTTCATGATTTCCTTATTTTTCATTGCAGAGTAATACTCCATTGTGTAGATGTACCACAATTTCTGCATCCATTCTTCAGTTGAGGGGCATCTGGGCTGTTTCCAAGTTCTGGCTATTACAAATAAAGCTGCTACAAACATGGTTGAGCAAATGTCTTTATTGTGTACTTGAGCCCCTTTTGGATATATGCCTAGGAGTGGTATGGCCGGATCTTGAGGAAGGAAGGAGAGGAGGACCTCCCCTATCAGTGGACTTGGGAGGGGCAAGTGAGAAGAAGGGGGTGGGAGGGTGGAGCTGGGAGGGGAGGTGGGAGGGGCTTATGGGGGGATACAAAGTGAATAAACTGTAATTAATAAAAAGAAAAAAGAAAAAAATGAATAAACATCAAAAGTGACAAGTAAAAAAAAAAGAAAATAGATGAGAACTCAAAGATAAAGTTGAAGATCTAGACAAAATAAACAAAGACTATTAAAATAATAAATAATGGAGGAGAAATATGCAGTAAATATCAGATAGCATCAAAAGACCAACTCTTCCACTTATAGGTATAGACAAGGGAGAGAAATCCAAGGTCAATGACAGAGGCCAAATCTTTAACAAGAACACAAACCAACAAACAAACAAACAAAACAAAAACAACAAAAACTTTTCTAAACTCAGGACGAATATAGCAACACAGATAAACACAAGAAGTACACAGATCCTATACAATATGGCTAATATCCGCTGATGAGTGAGTATACGCTATGCAGGTCTCTCTGCCTCTGGGATACCTCACTTGAGATGATCTTTTCTAGTTCCATCCATTTGCCTGCCAATTTCATTAAAAACAATTTCTTGTTTTTAATAGCTGATAGTATTCCATTGTGTAAATGTACCACAGTTTCTGTATCCATTTTTCGGTTGAGGGACATCCAGGTTGTTTTGAGATTCTGGCTGTTATGAATAAAGATGTTATGAACATAGTTGAGCAAATGTCCTAGTTGTATGGTTGGGCACCTTTCAGTTATATGCCCAGGAGTGGTATAGCTGGATCTTGAGGTAGCACTATTTCTAATTTTCTGAGAAAGTGCCAGATTGACTTCCAAAGTGGTTGTACAAGTTAGATTCCTACCAACAATGAAGGAGTGTTCCCCTTTCTCCACATTCTTTCCAGCATGTGTTGTCACTTGAGTTTTTGATCTCAGCTACTCTATGAGATGGATAATAAAATTTACAGAATTAAAGAAGCTAAATGACAAGGAGGACCCTAGGAAAGATGCTTAATTCTTATTCAGAAGGGAAAACAGGTTAAACACTGGAAGCAGTAGAAGAGAGGAAAAAGGACTGGAGCCTACCACAGATTTCCTCTAAAAGACTTCACCCAGTAGGAGATCAAAACAGATGCAGAGACTCACAGCCAAACTTTGACAGAGCACAGGGAGTCTTATGGAAGAAGGGAGATATAGAAGGACATGGAGGCAACCGGAGCCCCACAAAGAGACCAACAAAGCCAAAAATAAAGCTGGTCCCAGGGGTAACTACAGAGATTGATACAATAATGAAAGACCTTTGCATTGACAGAACCTACACCTCCTGCTCATATTGTAGCCACTAGACAGCTCAGTCTCCATGTGGGTCCTCTAGTAAGGGGAGAAGAGACAGTCTCTGACATGAACTCAGTTGCCTGCTCCTTGATCATTTCTCTCTGGTGGGGTAAACCTTACCAAGGAGAAGAAAGATATCTAAAATGAAAACTTCAAATCTCTGAAGAAAGAGATTAAAAAAAGACATCAGAAAATGAAAAGACACCCCATATTCAAGGATCAGTAGAATTAATATTGTGAAAATGACCATCCTACCAAGCACAATTTACAGATTCAATGTAGTTACAATATACACAACATTCTCAGCAGGAATTGAAATAATCTTAAATATCTATATATCCAGCAAAGCAGCTGGATAGGCATAACAAGTCTTGGAGAAAAGAGTAATACTGGAATTATTGCTCTTCCAGAGTTAAAGATATATTATAGAGCTACAGTAATAAAAACAATATGGTACAGACACATAAAGAGACATGTAGACTAGGAACAATACAGAAGACCAAATCATGGATGCTCATAACAACAGCTAGATGATATTTGACAAAGAGGTAAAAATCCTATAGTGGAGAACAGACTCTCCAACAAATGGTGCTGAGAAAACAGGATTTCCAAACACAGAAGATTAGGTACAAGTGGATAAAATACTCCAATTTGAAAGTTGAAACACTAAAACTGTGGGAAGAAAATATAGACAGTAATCTATAAGGTATAAGTGTAGGAAAGGACTTTCTGAACAGGACTTCACTTGCCCAGCAATTAAGACCAACAGTTATCAACTGGGACTATAAAGCTTCTATACACCTAAAGAAGCAATCAAGTGAAGAAGAAACCAACAGAATGGAACAGAATCTTTTCTAGCTTTTCATCTGACAAAAGATTATTGTCCAGAATAGTTTATAGGTGCAGTGGTGCATGCCTCTAATTTTAGCACTTTGGGAGACAGAAGCTGGCAGATCTCTGAGTTCAAGGCCAGCCTGATCTACAAAGCAAGTCCAGGACAGCCAAGGCTACAGAGAGAAACCCTGTCTCGAAACACACACACACACACACACACACACACACACACACACACACACACA
>NW_026585698.1:4377534-4408647 GCF_907164565.1 Psammomys obesus | reverse complement strand
TGAAAATTTTCAGGTAAATTGAGAAAACTAAAAAAGATTATATTGAGTAAGGTGCCAAACCCAAACAAAGACAGCATGTTCTTCCTCATCTATGGTTCTTAACTGCAAATCTTCAAATGTGTGTATGTTATTTGGAGTAAATACAGAAACAAGAAAAATATAAAGACACCATAGGCAGGTCATGGGTAGGGTGAGGTAGAAGCTTGAGAGTGGAATAGCCTGAAGCAAGTGAAATAAAAAAAAAATAAATGGAAAGATTTAGAGGGAGCTCCAACAGGGGACGGGGAGTGAGGTTAATGTAGAGAGAGAGATGGGAGACAAATACCACCAAGGGTTGTTTGATAAATCCTCAAGGAATAATATGATCTTATGTTTACACAAAATTATATACAATACATATAAGTATACCCATGAGAGAGAGAGACATAGAGAAAGACAGATGGGGCTTAAAATAAATTATGCCTCTTGGGCTGACAACACCTCCCACAAAACCATAAGCTAACAGAACTCCAGTACCAGCCGTGAGAAACTCCCTTTTTGACTGGTTCATCACAGAAGCCAAAGTAATTCTCAAAACAATACAGACTACTTTCTGTCGCCCTTGGTTGCCCCTCCGAGGTTGGAAGTAGGCCCCTGTTGGTGAAGGCATCTCACAGTTTGAACACAGGATACAGATTACTTGAACTAGATCTGACCAGAACGCCTTGTTCCCACTTTCTAGTTCCCACTGTACCAGAAAATATGAAAACTGTTAAGGGAGGGAAGTAATTAAAATATGATTCCAGCAGCAAGATCTACAAACGGCAGTAGATCCCTGCGAAGGTGCAAAAGGTGCCCCTCGTGTGTTTGCGGTAATCAGCAGCTGCCTAACTGCATTTATACAACACTCCCATGAGGAGAAGTGTGTCTGGTGCTACAGGCCTAGTCAGCTTCCTAGGGCTAGTGAAATAATGGGTCTTAGAAAGTTTACTACCACCACCTGGCTAAACCAGCAAATAACTTCTTCCTACATTCTAAATCTCATCCTTATCGCCACGAATAAGTGTGGTTACCGTCTGTCATCAGCTAAGCTTCTCTTTGCAGCAAATGGATTTCATCACAGTGCAGATGTCACCAGATCATGTATATATATTATAGCTCCTGCTTTCAGAGCTCAGAGAACATCATAGAAAAGAGTATGGAAAGATCATAATTTCCAGAATATCAGGAAGTCTGCTGTAAAGCAGTGTCTCCTAGAAATGCCAGCATAAACAAGTCCAGGATGATGGCAATACCAATAGACAGGCGAATGCGGTATGGGGAAATTTTCACAGAGTATCATTCTTAGGTAAAGAACAGGCAACAGATGACTGTCGGGAAAGACGGAATTAACCTTTCACAAAGATGAGCAAGCTGATATCTCTTACACTGTAGTCAGCTCAGAGGCTATATACATACAAACTTCAAGAATGGACCCAACAGGGTGAGTTCACATATTTGTGCATACATATGCATACATGAGCATAACAATAGTAATCAAAGGAAAAGAGGCTTTCAGTTGGAGGGGTGACTGGAGGAGTTGAAGAAAAGCACTGAGATGGGGCTGGAAAGAGGAAAGGGAAGAGAAAAAGTGATGTAATTGTATTTAAATATATATATATATGAGTTAATAATTATATTGAAAAGTGGCTCCATTCTTTTATGCACACACATACAAATGTCTGAAGATCAGTCTTTCTCATTTCTCTTCCAACACATGTCTGACCTTTTTAAATTGTGCATCTATCCTAAAGGGTGAATGATGCTCTCACATTATCATTTTAATTTGCATTTTCCTTGGGACTAATGAAGCTGAATACTTTTCTTGGTCTCATGCCTGGTCTTCCTTAGTTGGTAAAATCGTAACAAAGCATTTATCATTTGAAAAATATTATGTTGTCTTACTTGTAACATTCCAATATTTCAATATATATCTGATTTTTTTCTAAAGCTTATTTTATAAAATCTTTTATCAGAAATATTGGAGTATTTTCTATGAATCTCTGTTTTGTGTGAATGTGTAACATGATAACTCTCAAATGAATGTTAATTCTGATGACATATATCATAATATTTTTCTATCAAGTCTTACATTTTTTAAGCGTTCTTCTAGTCTTCTCTCTGTTGATGTGATTAAACATTCTGATGAAAAGCAACTTGAGGAGAAATGGACCTTTCATTCCCAGGTCAGAATACACCATTGAGGGGATTTATAGCAGGAAATCAAGCAGGATTCAAAGTAGACTACATAGAGAAATGCCAGTTCCTGCCTCACTCAATGGCTTGGCCCATGGCTCACACTTATCTAATATTTCTATATGTCCTGAACCATCAGCCAAAGGAATGGCATCACCAACTGTGAACTGGACCCACTTACACAAGTCCCTCACAGACATACCCACAGAAAAACCTGATCCAGGCAATTCTTCAGTTGAGGCTTCTTATTTGAGAAGACCCTAAGCTATGTAAGTCAAAAATTAAATCTAACATATTTATTATCTAAGTCATATGCATGTGTTCTGGGTTATTAAAATTTATTATTGATTTATCTTTTTATTTAATTATTTTTATTTGTATTAATTACAGTTTATTCATTTTGTATCCCCCCTGTACCTCCCTCCCTCCCTTCTCCCCTCCCAATCCTACTCTCCCTCTTCCCCACCTGTGTCCATCTCCCAGTCCACTGATAAGGGAGGTCCTCCTCCCCTTCCCTCTGACTCTAGTCTATCAGGTCTCATCAGGAGTGACTGCATTGTCTTCCTCTGTGACCTGGTAAGGCTGCTCCCACCTCAAGGGACCTGTCCCCATTACTATGGAGGCCACTTGGATACTGAACTGCCATAGGCTACCTCTGTGCACTGGTTCAGGCCATCTCCATCAATGGTCCTTGGCTGGAATATCAGTTTCAGAAAAGACCCCTGTGCTCAGACCTTTTGAATCTGTTGCTGTCCTTGTAGAGCTCCTGTCCTCCCCAGGTCTTACTATCTCCCACTTCTTTCATAAGATTCCCTGCACTCTGCCCAAAGTTTGGCTATAAGTCTCAGCATCTGTATAGTACTGGCATAGAAAAAGACCTGTACAGTACTGGCATAGAAAAAGACCTGTTGATCAGTGGAATCAAATTGAAGACCCAGAAATAAACCTAAACCTATGAACACTTGATTTTTCATAAAGAAGCCAAAAATGTACAATGAAAAAAAAATAGCATCTTCAACAAATGGTGCTGGCCTAACTGAATGTCTATACATTGAAAAATGCAAATAGATCCATATTTATCACTCTGTGCTAAAGTCTAACTGTATCAAAGACCTCAACATAAAGTCAGACACAGTAAATCTATTAAGAGAAAAGTGGAGAAGAGCCTTAAACTCATTGGCATAGAAGTCATTCAGTTCTATTAATTTATTTTGAATTGTATTTCAAATATGTCTATAAATGGTCAAACACATACAATTACTTAGTATCACATGTTTTTGAGATAGAACTCACTCAACCCGGTATATTGGTGCATTATCTTGGTACCTTTATCAAAATTCAATTGATCATATATGCACAGTTTATTTGTAAATACTTAATCTATTCTGTTATCAATTTGTATGTCTGTAATACAAATTCTGATGCTTCTAATACAAGATCAATACTTATTTCCCATCATATTGTGCTTTATAATAGTGCACAACATTACAGTCCATGGGGTTCCATGATTAATTGTTGTGTTTTGCTTTGTTTGAGACAGACTATCTTTGTGTAGCCTTGGTTTCCCTTGACTCCCTTAATAGACCAGGCTGGCCTCGAAATCATAGAGCTACTACACCTGCCTCTGCCTCCCTGGGTGCTCAGAGTAAATGCATATGCTACCACACCCGACTGGCTAGTAGTTTTAAGTGTGGAGCTTTAAAGAGTTTAGCTAAACATGTATTTCTCACTCTTATTTGTTGAAAGCTGCATAGAGATTTTGTTTGGTAGATCCTGTTTGGTTGAGATAGATTCCCTGTAGCTCTCGTTGTCTTGTAACTCGTCCTGTACCCTGACCTAGTTTCAAATGTATGCCAGTCCCTCTGCCCTAGTCTCCTGTGTGTTAGAATTGCAGGGACAAGCCACCATGCTCAATGCCCAAACATGTAAATTGCTGCAACTCTAACATACATTTTATTACATGTACTACAAAGCTAATTGACATGATACTGTGACAAAAATGTGCAACAGCTGAACTTTCAAGATATCCAAACCCCAACTTTCGGGCCATATCTCTATCTATCCTTTCTTCTTTTCCAGTCAAGTCTATCGCTGGAGGTCTGCTGGATGAGATAATATTGGAAACCCTCAGAGCAGTATGGCTTATGTAGGTTCCAAAGGGCAGTTATGGTGTTAATTCTTTCAGGAGCACGTGAAGATTTTCTAGGTCAAGGGCTGACAAGAGGCTGATAATCACTTCTCATAAAAAGGCAGCTAGAAAGTAGTTTAGACTTTGTGGGCCATAAGATTTCATTCCTAACTATTCAGCTCTAACCTTGTAGCACAAAATTAGCCAATAAAACTTTATTTACAAAAACAGCTGGCAGGCAGTTTGGCCAATGAGCTGTAGGATTTCAACATCACTCTAGTGTTACAGAGTGAAACAATTCCATGTTGCCTCCAGGCATCTCTAATACACTTCTACGTGCGTTAGAACAGACATAAGTCTGTGGATCGCATCTTAGAAATAACTCCTATATACTTTGACAGTAATAGCCCAAGTGATGCCATGAGAAGCCATAATTTCCCCTCATAATTCCCTATGTTAAGCAACTGAGGTACTCTACCCAAAATACAAATTTCTGATGGTCTGCTGTACCCCACAAATAGGTAATAAAATTCTTAATTTACCACAACTTAAATAAACCAAATTCCACATTTTATTTTATTATTATTATTAAAAATTAGTCAGGAATAAAAAAAATACCTGTGTCTCAGGAAAAATAAACTACAGTAAAGGCTACATACATTCCCTCTCTGTGCAGAACATCTTCACCATCAACAAAAACAAGATGCCATAGTTCTGTGGGAAGGCATAGGAATAAACTGCATGTAGTCAGTGGCTATCTTCAGCAGAAACTATCATATGGTTTCTTGTATCATACTGTGCATAAATTTCAATTCCATACAAATCAATTATCAACATTTTAAATATAAATTATAAAGCATTCATAACTAAATAGTACATAGTATTTTATAACCTGAGACAAAGAAAAAGTTAAACACTGAACAAACATATATAAACATTAATAATCTCCATTAACAAAATATATCTTTAAGGCAGGAAAAAAAAATCATCTTTCAGGGTGTAAAAAAAATTCTAACACTAATAAAAAGCTGTAGTTAATCAGTAAGAAAACAACAATGCAGTAGAAACAAGAGGGCAAAGATTAAAAAAAAAAAAAAAAAAAACACTTAACAATGAAGATATCCAAATTACCCAGAACATGTTTTCAGAAGGCTTTAGAGATTTTGAAATCTGAGTCAAAAACCCCTGTTGTATCTCCTAAAATCTGCACATAAAGCTAGGCCTGGTAGCCTGCATTTGGACTCTCAGAGTTAGGAAGGCAGAGAAAGTCCGAACTCTGGTCCTCACAGGCCAGCCATCCCAGCCTGCTTTGAAAGCTCCAGACCAATTAGATACTCTCTGTCAAATTCAAAGTAGATGACACATGAGGAGCAACATCTGGGGTTTGTCCTCTGCCATGCACACTCAAATGTATACACAGGTATGGGTGTGCCTACACATACCATCACACACAGATTTATATTACAGCGTATATAGCAGTTCATCGTGACATAAAACTTAACGTTAGACAAACATCCATCAGTAGGTCATGGTTAAGTAAATTGTGATGTGCTGATATAATTCGATATAAGGTCATGAGAAAAGATAGTATATGATGTAGATCAATACCACAGGTGTAAGTTTGAACAGAGGAGGCCACAGTACACAAGAGCACACACACACAAGCACTCATGAACATTCAAACACTAATCTCTATAACAGTGTTCTTAGGTACTCTTTCCCTTTTACGTGAAAATCCACTTTTAAAAAATAAAATTAATTTATGAGACTCATCTAGACAGAATGATAAGACAGCATCTGTAAAGCCTACTGTAAACAGGCCATTAATTTGGCCACAGTCTCTGCTTTATATATCGAACCATAGGTGCAGTGATTACTGATGAAATGCAGATATGCCTTCTTTGTCCTAGTGATAACAAGGGCTGAGATATTTTATTCTATCATTGGTAGTTTGTGTTGTAGTTAATACCACACAATGTGTTCTATTGAGTTATTTCAACTATATAGGCATTTTGCCGGTAAAATAGTTCAATGGAAGATATATATGGGCTTCCATAAGCTCCAGTAGAAATGTGGAATACAGGGGCAAATTGAAAAATAGTGGCATGGAAGTACCTGAAACCACATAGCAGAATATAGATTGTTTGACCTATGAAGTGCCTTTTGTATGTGTTCATAGTCCCAGGAGAACAATGGTGTCTATAACAGCAGTTATGAGGGGATTCATGATGCCACGAAATGAGACAGTAATGCTCAGCTTGTGAACACTAAAGCATGTTTTCCTTCCAAGGTCATCTTTTTAAGTTTTTATATCTCCCCATTACAAATGTAAATAAATAAATAAATAAATAAATAAATAAACAAACCCCCAAACTATAAAATTATAAGAAAAATATGCATATTTGTATTGAATGCGAAGTATTGAGGTGTATAATTCAATGAACCTGACTACAAATGAAGGTGAAAATATAATCACATGATCCATTTAGATAAAATGCCTCTTCAAGTATGAAATGCACTCTTAACCTTTAAGACGTCTGAGTAATTAGCATATGAAACATTCATAAAGGGCTTGGATGGCACACACAAAAACAATTTTCAATTTATAGCTAACAAGAAACCACATTGAAACTTACAAAATTAGAATTCTGCTCTTTAAGACAAGTGCTCCTACATTATTTTCTAGAACAATAAAACATAAGTGCTTATTTTATACATTTAAAACATAGAGATAAATGAATGTGACTTCAGTGCCAGGCATTGTTCTAAGGCTTTTACAAATATTTTAACACACATGGCCCTTATGTAGCCCTTTCCATTGTTGAAATATTCCTTGCTGGATGAAAGAAGCAAAAGCCTGTGAACTTCGAGAAAGTCTGGAGGCTCAGCAGAAGTCTGAGGATCCTCCCAGTTATGTAGTAGTAAATTTCCCCTAAGCGGGGATGCTGGTAGAGCTGCCCACAGTTCATGCATAGCACCCTGCCACAAGCTGGCAGGGTTGTGGTGACTGTCATGGTGGGCTCCTCACTGCTTCCGCCTGCCGTGTCACCCATGTTCTGTAATCAACACCTGAGTTTTGCTCCTGTTTGCCATCCCAGTGAAAAATTAGTGACACACTCAACTAGATTTGGGTGAAGTCATTTCTTTGTTCTGTCATTAGTTATCTGGATAAATAGTTTGATCTTCTCTCTTGGGAAAATTGTGCAATAACAGACTAACAACATAAAAATCACTGCTATGGTCTTTCATGGTGGGTCATATGCAGAATATATTCTGCTTTTTATTTCTCCAGAATGAGTGCTTTTGGAGGAACTATTCTTCTTTTATTATGGTATTGGTAATATAGATCCGGGATTTCCAAATATCCTGTTCTCCCAGCAACTGTGGTTGTATCTGAAAATGGAGCATCTGAGGAAAACCCATTGGTTTCATGATGAACATTTGGACAGTCGTTTCTCTGCTTCTCAGATCTACAGCAATGAATGTACAATTAGTGATATGGACAGAAAAAATAAAACAGCAGTGAGAGAATTAAGTAAAAAGAACCAAGAGAAAAGGAGATTCCTTAAAAGCACCCATTAGTTACATAACAATTGTAATGGTAAAAATGTGCCTGTGTTCCATTTGGAATTCATGGTTTTCCTCTAAAGTAATGATTTTAACCACAAGAGAGATTGTTACTTTAATAACATCAATCAATCAAATTTGTCACAGTAAAATATAACTCTGTGTTCAGCCTTCTAACACTGCTGCTATATGAAATCACATAATTTTGGAGGGAGAAAAGTAATTTGCTATTTTTCTATGAATATTATTTAGGTGACATTCAAATTGGTGAAAATAGAAAAGAAACTGTAGGTTCCTAGGTATTACATGGTGTATTTGACAAGATTAAAAAAGATTCTAATAACCTGAAAGAAAAAAAAAAAAGGTGCTAAACATTTACCTGGTTTTGGTTTAGGTTCACTCCTTAAAACCCAAAGAGTCACAATGCTAATGTCTTCCAGTGCTCATATGTAGGACAGGAGAACACAACCTAATGTGCTGTGTTTCTTTATAAAGGTAGTATGACAGAAAATGATTTTAGAGGGATGGCTTTATTTTAAAAATAAACAGAATTCCCAAGGAATTACCTTCATTATTATTCCACAAAAATGTTTCAGAAACACTGCAGAGCCTTCTCAAGGTTAAACAACATGAAAGTAACAGAGGTAGAATCCAATGCACTTGCTTTCCAATATGTTTATAAACTCACAAAGGGCAGGCATGACCCAATCTGGCAAACAAGAAACAACTTAGAAACGTGCAAAGCTGTCTCACACATAACTACAAAGGCAAGAGAAACCAAGAGGACCTGAAGAGGGTGAATAGTAATGTGATCAGAACAAAGGAAGAAGATATTCAAATTGTATTGGAAAAAGAACATATAAACTGTGAGAACATATGATTGAATCTAATAGCATGCTAAGGAACCTTCCAGGAAGCTGAGGTTTGGTGACATCCCACAGACGAGTACTTTGGAGACTCCATAGGAGCAGGAAAGTATGAAGAAAAGCTAAAGAATGCGTGGAAATTGGGCAGAGAACTTCAGCTTTAAAAGACTTATTTTTGTATGTGATCAATCTTTTGTGTGCATGTATGTATATGTACTACATGACTGCGTGAAGCTTGCAGAGGCTGGAAGAGGGTGTCAGATTGACTGGAACTAGAGTTGTTAGCCCCCCTGTGTGCTGGGAATTTAACCTAGGCCTCTTGCAAGAGCATCACTCTAGCAAACAAGGGAGTTCCGTTTGTTCATAAAGAAAAAAATCTTAACTATCCTGGTTTGCATTGTGCTTTGCTGTACAAAAGATAGTCTAATACATAGTTTAGAAAAAAGGATGTAATGAATCACAAAGAAAGAAACACAACGCCTCATACAAAAGAGAGAAGAAAATAAGTCTGATAAAATCTTATTTCTAGTTCTCTCTGCTGCTGTCCTCCCTACACCTGATCCCTCCCCATCCCTCTGCCACCGAGATCCCTCCCTCCACCCCCTCATGTCTATTTTATTTCCCCTTCGCATTAAGATTCAAACACCCACCTTTGTGCCCTCCTTGTTAATTATCTTCTTTGGGTCTGTGGATTGTAGCGTGGTCACCCTGTACTATATGGCTAGTATCCATCAACAAGTGAGTAGGTACCATGTTTGTCTTTCTGTGGCTAGGAGATAACCCTTTCTCTGAGGAGAAAAGGATGAGGGATAGAGAGAGGGGAGTTAAAAGAAAGGACTGGTAGGAGAGGAGGGAAAGGAAGCCTCAGTCGGGATGTAAAGTAAATCAATAAATTAAATAATTAAAACAGTTTTATTTCTACTTCTAAAAGAGAAAATTTACTTTTCTGCTAAAAACCATTATTGTAATGGATGAGTTCAGTGTGGAAATTGGTTTACTAAAGAACAGCACCAAATCCATAATGGGGTAGAGAAACCAAATGTTTACTAAGAATATGGCAAAATGTTTCGGTCTTAATAAGACAGTGAAGTTTCTACACATGGAGAGCTCCCTCAGTGAAAGGAAACAAGTTTTTGGTTACTTGTTCAAGAGGAAATTTAAATGACTAAGTTGTTGTATTAATTCCAAATCATTGGATACAATACTGTTTCTGACACCACTTCAGTTTAATACTTCAGTAAGGCGGTAGAACTATTTAAAATATATTAGAAGTTAATTTTTCTACTTTATCCCTTTGTTAGACCAGATCTTCAGAGAACATTGAAATGTGATAAGAAACAGGGGGAAGCTAGAACTATCTGAGCAAGCTGTTGGGTCATCATGACATTATGACCTTGGATGAAAGAGAAAAGAAAGTGAAATCAGCTTAAAAATGGTCTAGATACCCAACCATCATAAAGAAACAGACACAAGATCATTGGAGTTTCAAAGCCAAGGAGGCCATAAGATGTATCCTGTAGTTCCAGATAGACATGCTTCATAATTACAGAAACATTTAGTCATTGGCTACCACAGCCCATGGGCACCTATAGATATAGCTTCAAACTTGTTTTGGGTCGTATGTAAAAATAAATGTGAGGATTATCTCAGCATTTCATTTTTTAATTTATTATCGTTATATTAATTATTATTATTTACAATTTATTCACTTTGTATTCCAGTTGTAGCCCCCTACCTTGTTTCTTCCCTGTCCCTCTCTCTCTTCCTCTTCCTCCCCTATCCCTTTTCCCTAGTCCACTGATAGGGGAAGTCCTCCTCCCCTACTGTCTGACCTTACCCTATCAGGTCCCAGCAAGACTGCCTTGATCCTTTCTCTGGTCTGTGTAGGTCGCCCCACCAGGTAGAAGTGATCAAGGAGCAGGCAACGTAGTTGATGTTAGAGGCTGTCCCTTCTCCCCTCACTTAGAAAACCCACATGGAGACTGAACTATGGGCTACATCTGAGCAGGGGGTCTAGGTCCTCTCTATTGAGGAAAGCACTGCTAAGAGGAAAGTTCATAGAACTCAGTGTCATTATAAAGAAATTTGAGACATCTTATACAAGAAACTTAATGGCACACCTGAAAGCCCTAGAAAACAAAGAAGTAAATACACTCAAGAGGAGTAGACCGCTAGGAATAAACAAACTCAGAGCTGAAATCAATAAATTAGAAACTGGTACAACCACTCTGGAAATCTATCTGGCACTTTCTAAGATAATTAGGAATAGTGCTTCCTCAAGATCCAGCTATACCACTCCTAGGTATATATCCAAAGTTTGCTCAAGTACACAAAAGGGATACTTGCTCAACAATGTTTATAGCAGCTTTATTTGTAATAGCCAGAACCTGGAAACAACCCAGATGTCCAACACGGAGGAATGGGTACAAAAATTGTGGTATTTTTACACAATGGAATACTACTCAGCAATCAAAAGGAGGAAATCATGAAATTTGCAGGCAAATGGTGGGATCTAGAAAAGATCATTCTGAGTGAAATATCCCAGAAGGAGAAAGACAAACACAGTATATACGCACTTATATAGACCTATAAGATATGATAAACATAATGAAATCTATACACCTAAAAAAGACAATCAAGAGAGTGGACATGGGGTAAGATGATCAATCCTCATTTAGAAAGACAGATGGGATGTGCATTGAATGTATGACAGGAGTCTACTGAGCGCATTTGAGAAACTCTAACTAGCAGTGTTGTCAAAGCAAAGACTCATGACCAAACCTTTGGCAGAGTGCAGGGAATCATAAGAAAGAAGGGGAGTTAGTCTGATGGGGAAAGGATAGGAGCTCCACAAGGACCAAATATATCTGGGCACAGGGTCTTTTCTGAGACTGACATTCAACCAAGGACCATGTATGGATATAACCTAGAACCTCCGCTCAGATGTAGCCTGTGGTAGCTCAGTAACCAATTGGTTTCCGAAAGTGAGGACTATTTCTAACAGGAACTCAATGACTGGCTCTTTGGCCTCCCCACCCCCCAAGGGCGGAGCAGTCCTGTTAGGCCACAGAGGAGGGCTTTGCAGCCAGTCCTGAAGATACCTGATAAAACAGGATCAGATGAATGGGGAGGAGGTCCCCCCTATCAGTGGACTTGGAAAGGGGCACGGTGGAGATGAGGGAAGGAGGGAGGGACTGGAAGGGAATGAGGGAGTGGGACATGGCTGGGATACGGAGTTAATAAAATGTAACTGATAAGAAAAAAATAAAATTCAAAAAAAAATAAATAAATTAGAAACAAAAAGAACAATTCAAAGAATCAATGAAACCAAGAGCTGGTTCTTTGAGAATATCAACAAGATAGACAAACCCTTAGCCAAACTGACTAAAAGACAGAAAGACACTATCCAAAGCAACAAAATCAGAAATGAAAAGAGGAGCATAGCGACAGACACTGAGGCAATCCAAAGAATCATTAGATCTTACTTCAAATGCCTTTGTACAACAAAATTAGAAAATCTAAATGAAATGGACAATTTTCTGGATAGATTCCATTTACCAAGGCATTTCATTTCTTTGATGAAAAAAATAAATTGTAATAGTATACTCTCTTGGGACCAAGTAATTCTTTCACTTTATACTTTCCTGCATTGTGGCACAAAGGCAGATAGCCCAGTTCACACAGTAAAATCACACATATCGTAAACTAATACCATTTCTGGTAGACATTATGGCTAGAGTCTATACAACTACTACATTTACAAAATCAATAACATAACATCTGACCTAGTTTAACTTTCTAATATGCTCATTACTTACTATGTTGATTTTTTGTTAGAAGTTTTTTAATGTCCATAGAAAGAGCCAAATTCTAGCCTCAGAATTGTAGATCATAATACTATTTCCCTAACTTTCACAATATCCATTTCTCTGACCTCAATACAGGTCATTACCACTTCAGCAGTAAACCATCTTATCTCAAAATCTATCAGTCCTTTTCTTTAGAATAGTGATAATTGCTGAAAATCCGAATAATCCTATTTTTGTTGTTCCTCAGTGTCTATAGATTTAAGTCCAATTCCCTGAGGGAAGATACTATTGCTCTTTATTATATTATTGATACGTAGAGTAGGGCTTGATCCTAAAAATTAATAAGTATACCTAAATGAGGCAAAGAGAACCTTCACTGTTTCAATATTGAATGAACTATGACTTCTCTCCCTGTATTTGAGAGTAGCAGGTTATAAATAACTTTTCCTTTCCTTGTCTAGCAGTCAAATCCCTCTCTTTAGTTGTCCCGAGCAATTCTCTTCCTGCTTCACTCAGTCATCCTCTTCATAATTTTCAAGAAGCAGAAGATTTTACATTGCTGGAAATACACAAGTTTTTTGTTTTATGTCTACATTCTTTGGAGCTTTCTTGAACGTGTCCCTACTATGCTTGGCAAGCAAATGTTGAGCTGTTAGTAGCAACCACATAAAATAATACAGACACAGTGTTCCTCTTTCACTTAGAGCTTAGACTTTACAGGGGAAAAGAAATGTATGTAGGAGGCAAAAACTCAGTACCACCAACTGAAATGATGGACTTTGAATAAAATTATAGGATGTGAATCAGAGAATTTGGTAAGTGAATTCCAAATTCACTTGATATTGCAGCATCAAGGAAGGATGCGGCAGTAATACATAGTAGCTAAATATTAGACACCGTAGGTAGTTCTGCAGGAGGAAGGGTCTGAGCTTTATAGTACAGGAGCATGGGGTATAAAAAACTTGAAAGAAATATAATAGGCCCTTCAGATGTTAGGGAAAATCCCACTAAAGGAAATAACGGCAGCCACATTGTCTAGGGCCTTGAAAGCCATGTTAAGATTCATACAGATAATAAAGCTCATATTTAATTACATAAATTAAGTGTGCATATGAATTCACAGATGTGAGATCATGCATAAGACATGTGCAAGCCCAAGCCAGAGCAAATCCCAGAATGGTCATGAAACTCCACCCACAGCTGAGCAGCCACTGGTACTCCTAAGCTGCTGGGAGAGGAGCATCAGTTCTCTCTGAGGGCAGCACCCCTTCTGCTGTCCTCTCTCCAGCGGAAGAAAGGCCATACATCCGAGAATATTTACCTAAACAAATTGGTCTTGATGGAGGAAAAATATGACACAAAGTTAGATGGGTAGGAAGTGAGAGGTTGGATCCAGAAAGGGTGGGATACGGGTAATATGACCAAGATGTAAAATAATAGCATTTTTAATTTGACTTGCACAGTTCTTCTGCTAAGCATAAAATCTATTAGTTATTTAGGCTCAGCCATGTTTAAGGTTGTCCAAAAAAAAAAAAAAGTTAGTAGAGACCCCAGTGATGGAATTAATTAAAGCTGGAGCACTGATTTTGTAGGTGCCGTGTTGAAGAATGGCAGGACCTGGATATAATGAAGATTTAATTACATACTTAATACAATTAAACTATGAAGACAGGAGGGAACATAAATATTAAAATCTGCCATCTATGCTTCTGGGGAGTTAGAAACATTTTCATATTTAGAGACTTAACTTCTATTATCAGTGTCAATATCTGTAACAACTTATAATATTTCATATGGATTTCACTAATGGAATTAGGAACAAAGTCAGGCGGGGAAGCACGTGAGAGCTCCCTCGCTGGCAAAATACAGCAATACAGCGGCAGTGCTGGTGCTCTCTGCAGTACTTTGCAAGTCTTTTCCTGGCCTGAATTACATGCCTGCCTTCTGAGAGGGGTAGTCAATTTGTATGATTAGTGCTATGCACTTCCTGAAAGTTGAAGGATGTGACCAAATAAAAGAACAGTAAAAGCACACGCTTTGCTTTTACCATACTCGTTAAAGAAATGATTAGAAAATGCAGTTGGGAGCCTCTGAATTTGGCACAGGGTACAAATATATACAATAATCACTCCATTGGGTCGGCAAAGCCTTTGTTTTTCTGTTGAAAATACAGAGTTCCAAAATCTGATTTAATATTTGGCTCAATTGACTCTTCCCCTGTCAGTTGTCCTATTTTTGGAAAGTGAGTAATTGGACATGATTTTGTTATTAAGTCATTTATCTTGCTATTGGTCTTAGCCTTCTTGTTTTTATTTTATTCATGTTATTGATGTTCTTGAATAATCTCAAATAGTATATATATATATATATTTAAGTTAAATATTATATTTTATATTTATAAACCTGCTTGCTCTCTTCAGTCTTTCTCATTACACTACCATGATATGATCCTTTAACTTGGACCACTATTCTTTGAGACAGAAATCTCAGATATCCTGATTTGTCACATATGGACTAAGTTGCTGACATTTCTTTGGGAGAGCAGCACCTGCCAATCAAACAATCTTCATCAGCAAAGTACGCACAGATTGGAAACATGGGGAAAAGTATCCATAGCACAAGCTAGACAAACTCTCTCTGCAGATACAGCACCACTGTCCTTAGATCTGTGCTCAACCCAAAGGGAATGATTAGAATAAATCACAAGACTTGTTCCAAGCAAAAATTTAAGCAAATAACATTTCCAATAATTCGGCATGTATTTGGACCAAGGAGCAGATGTTGTGGAATAAGACAAACATAATCTAGATAATACCTTGATGAGACTCTCTTTCCAGGTGATTCCAGATTGTGTCATATGGATAATCAAAACTGACAAAAATGTCTGAGAAAATTTTGAACTTTGTTTTTGAAATTTATTTTGTTTGGATTACTTTTGAAATTGAGATTGCTATAAATCTTCTTTAAGACCATTTTCTACTATGTATCAAACAATTTTGAAAATGTAAGCATAATAGTTATAAACAGCTTAAAATAATAATTTTATCATTTTACCATTTTGTCGCCTAAATATTGAGGGACATTGAATCAGTTTCATATAACTGTGGAGTAAACTGTTATTTAATAGTGTATTTGTTAATGATATTATGATATAAAATAAAATTTATCTGATGGCAAAACAAATGCTCCAAAATTATAACATAAACTTTCAATTCTGCAAAAGCTTTGCAGTAATGTTGTAAAGAAATAGATTTTAAAAATCGCAGTTGTTAATCAAACCTTGGGCAGAGTGCAGGGAATCATACAAAAAAAGGGGGAGCTAGTAAGACCTGGAGAGGACTGGAGCTCCAGAAGGTCCAAATAAATCAGGGCACAGGAGCTTTCTATGAGACTGTTTCTCCAACTAAGGACCATACATGGATATAACCTAGAACCCCTGCTCGATGTAGCTCACAGTAGCTCAGTATCTAAGTGGGTTCTCTAGTAAGGGGAACAAAGACTATCTCTGACATGAACTCAATGGCTGGCTCTTTGACCTCCCATGGAGGGAGGAGCAGCTTGCTAGGCCACAGAGGAGGACATTGCACCAGTCCTGAAGATACCTGATAAGCTAGGGTCAGATGGAAGGAGAGGAGGAGCTCCCCTAGCAGTGGACTTGGAAAGGGGCAGGGAGGAGATGAGGGAGGGAGAGGGAGGGTGGGATTGGGAGGGAATGAGGGGGGCTCTATAGCTGGGATGCAAAGTAAAACTGTGATTAATATAAAAAATAAAGAGCATAAAAATAACCGCAGTTGTTACTTCTAGATAGATGTATTTGCTATTCTATTTACTATTTCCAAAAATTTCTTTAAAATGTTTCCAAGTTATAGACTTTCACAGTTTAATATAACAAATCAAGTTTTTAATAAAGCAAGGTTCTGGAGTGTTATTGAGCAATTTTCTAGATTGGTTTGTTTTGTGGGCCTGTCAATGAGGAGATTATCTTGATAATGCTAGATGAGATGGCAAGGCATACTCTAGATGACACCGTTCCTTAGAAGAAGGATACTTTATATGTAAGAGTGAAGAAATTTAGTTGAGCACAGGCATTCTTACATAAATTCACTGTTCTCTACAACTGTGAGTACAATGTAATCTCTAAAGCTCCTGTCAGCGAGACTTTCTTTGTATGATAAAGGGAAACTTAGAATTGTGAATTAAAACAAATCTTTCCAAGTTGTTTTTGTCAGCGTATTCTATCATAGCAGTAACAAAGAAAACTAAGACACAATGCTATACATATTATTATTTTTAAAGTTATGATCCTATTTTATGTGTAAGAATAAGCAGCCTACATAAAATAGAAATTTTAGGAAAACATCTCCCCAGTAATTGCATGTGGTATATTTGCTGATTCAATTGATTTTCTAAGGATGCAGCTTTTAAAGTATTTGTAAATCAAAAGGCCTAGGTATAAGAGTAATCCAAACATATGATTAATCATGCCGACCAAATAAACAGTAAAAAGCCATATAACCTCATGGGGAAACACCAACTAGAACTCACTGGAGAACTTGCAAGTGTATGGACATTGCAAGGCAGCTCTTCTCTGGGTCTGATGGAGAAAGATCCTGTGGCAGTATATACATTAGAGAATGACTGACACAGGATATTCACATTGTCTTTGCTCAAGGACAGTACATAGGATATAGCAAAATTCACTGCCAAAATGGCATAGAAGGATCAGGCCTTTTTCTGGCAATGTATTTGGTACTAAGTGACAATTCTCTATATATCTTTCAGGCATCTGCATCTGTCACTAAAGAGACACTGGATGCCTTGTGTTTGGGGTTACGTATTTAAGAATATTAGTTCATGAGTTCGATACAACTCATGTTCTTAGATACAGGGCGATATCTAAGCCATGATAAGAACAGGATTGAAGCGATGTGCTTTCAAGATTAGGAATAACAAAGGTGTATCAGCAACCAAGTAAAATAGAGAGACAGGGTAACGTAACATTGCCTACACCTTGATTTAAGATATAGAGCATGCGGGGTTGAGGGATGATAGATTTCTGTTTAAGTCTTCAGTGTGGGGTACTTTCCAAAAAAATAAATATAATTGGATTCCCCACTAGACACTTTTTTACGACAACCGCATGAGAAAGCTCAAATTATTGTTCCTCAAGCTCAGTCAACTCAGGAGTGTGAGATATTAATACTTGTTCTTTCAGGGCATTAAGTTCAAGTTGTGTAACAAGGAAATGAATACTAGGTGCTTAAATGATGGCTGTCAAGAATGAGGTACTAATACTGGAAGAATACCAGTTCATAAGCCAGTATAATAACATCATTTTTTTAAATGAAGAAATTAGACTTAAGCTCTTATACAGTGCTCTCTGAATTAAAAGGTGCATTTGTGTGTTTTCTTACTTGCTCGCTCTTGCAGTCATTGTAGCACACAGACAAATTCTGTCGCATCCTCATTTAAAAAATGAGAAAATCAAGCTTGTGAATTTAAGTGATTCACTTAAAATTAGAAAAACAAGCAGTGGTGCTGACTGGCCTTGAATACTGAGGCAAATCGAATGTATGTAAATTTTAATTGGTGGTCCATTGCTACAAGAACTGGGAAATGAAGGATGAGATTTCACACTCACTATGAGCTTACCGTGAACCACTTTTCATCATAGATCCCAGAAGCCACACGCCATCATTTTTCCACTAAATTGCTCTATGTGGCATCACTAATCTCAGACACACACACACACACACACACACACACACACACACACACACACACACTATAGTTGAGTCTCTGAGAGGTTGAGTTATCCATAGATCTCTTCTACTTTATGCATCAAGCAAGGGCTTTCCATCCCACTTTAGCTTAACAACTAAGTTACACGGAAATTACAATTTGCCATGTTATCTAAGATGTGTGATGGCAGAACGAGGTACTTTCGCAGAATGAAAAACATCATGTCAAGGAGTGTATGTTCAGGTTAAGAAACATGAGTACCCTGTATGAATATTCATATAAAGGGCAAGATTTTCATCAGAAGTAAGCAAGTGGGACTAAGGTAATACCATTGTTAATACCTATTGAAATTAAGATGAAGCTTCCTTTGCAAGCTGAAAATTCAGGTCATGAAGAGGTGGCATCTGCGTGAAATGCTACCAATATGAAGAAGGTCTGTGAGTCAAGGGGATTTTGAACCTCTGAGCTCCTCTAAACTGACCAGACACAGGGGAAGCCACACAGGCAGAGCTGGCTCATCTTCCTGTCAACTCTTGTCTCTCAGATGCTGCCCATTACCTTGTGGTGGGACTAGGGATTCACTAGCAACAGCAACTTGAAATATGAGCAGACTGTCACCTCTATTCAAAAATGCTTAGGAAGGTGACTGGTAAAAAAAGATATATATCCTAGGTTAAATTAGTGATGGTTTAAAAAAAAAAAACCCACAGGGGAAAAAAAGACTTTTTCAAACTACAACATCTATCAGCTTTACAACAGCAAAACACAGAGACAAGCCCAACCCTTTGCAATTCCATTCGGCTTTTCAAGTTAAGTAAAGTGTCTGTGCTAGTAGAGGCGGACTAATCATCACGGGTAGTTAATTATACTTCCTGGGCTGCAAAAAGCTTAACCAGTGAGTATCATGGCTGAGTATCATTGCTAAAGAGTTGTTACATGGTTGTCATAGCTTTGCCTGTGAGATAATTTTGAGGGTTGGAGTATGAGCATGCCTGTGTTAGTGTGCGTGCATGTGTGTTTGCATGTGAGAGTGTTATGTGTGAGGAAATGTGTTTGTTGAGTATGCATGTGTTTGTGTGTGTGTGTCCATTAGTGAAGGAGTTAAGGTTAAAATAATGATCTGAACATATAGGTAAGGAAAAAAATACTGTTTCTTTAAGAAATCATTTAGATACAAAAAAAAATGGACTCTTACATAACTTGGCTCTGACCTTATGTACAGTAAATATTTTTAAACCACTGAACACATCAGAAGCTTCAAATAGTTTTTAATTAATAATAAAAAAAAACAGTTTTTTTTTTCCTTTGGTTAAAACTCTTTAACTTAGAGAAGTAAGCAACTAAGACATCATACAATAATGTATAATTCTGTAACATTCCTAAATCCATGAGAAATTCACAATTCAGAATGAATGTGTTCCCCCCTAAATATAATGTCAAAAAACTCACACACAAAATTGGTGGCTTTAGGGACTGAGATATCGGGAGAGAAACCTTCCAGAGAGCCAGCAAAAGGTCCTGAGAGCCACTTCCTTATGGGGCCAAAGTCAGTAGCTGTCATCTCATGGACCACATGATGGGCTCCGACCAAGAATGAATCTAATTTGATCTTAGACTTCACTTTCCAAAACTGTAAGAAACAAATCCCATTAGCTATAAAATGCCTGGATTAAAGCATTTTATTATGGTTGCCTACACAGACTAATGGAAGTCTTGAATGAACTTTAATTTGACCTCATGCATGTGATATATTTTCAAATCACTGAAGTTTCCAGAAACTACAAATACATTATGTTTTTTAAAAAGGGGTGTTTTAAAAAGGAAATTTGAATTTAAATAACTGAGCAAAATGGAGGTGCAACCATAGCATATAATCGTCTACAAGTCTTAAATGTGCATAGAACTCACAATGCGCTCTCTATATACACCCACGCATGACCCAAATCTAACCAGCTATTGCTGAAATGGACTGCCTTGGAAGTGTGCCAGAAAACACAAAGGATTTACAATCTTTATGCTACTTCTTCACTTTAACTAAACATAAACACAATTTAAAACAACATGTTTACATAAATTGAAGGAAAATAAAGCAGTACATTTTTCTAAGTTCTTTGCATTAATTTAAGTCTAGGAGTAAAATATTAATAAATATTTTCGTAAAATGAGGCCAAGAACTAGTTTTGATTGGTTACAATCAAAACAATTTAATACAGAAAAAAAAAACTAAAACCTACCCAAATTCATTTTTGTGATTAAAATTATTTTTGTATTAATTACAGGTTATTTACTTTGTATCTCAGCTGTAGCCCCCTCCCTCATTTCCTCCCAATCCCATCCTCCCTCCCTGCCCCTCTTTAAATCCACTGATAGGGGCGGTCCTACTCCCCTTCCATCTGACCCTAGCTTATCAGGCAGGCCTCATCAGGACTGGCGCCAATGTCTTCCTCTGTGGCCTAGCAAGGCTGCTCCTCCCTCAGGGAAAGGGGAGGGTCAAAAAGCCAGCCACTGAGTTCATGTCATAGATAGTCCTTGTTCCCCTTACTAAGATACCCACTTGGATACTGAGCTGCCATGAGCTACAACTGAGCAGGGGTTCTAGGATATAACCTTGGTCTTTGGTTGGAGAATAGGTCTCATATAAGACCCCTGTGACCAGATATATTTGGTCCTTTTGGAGCTCCTATCCTCTCCAGGTCATACTAACTCCCCCTTCTTTATATGATTCCCTGCACTCTGCCCAAGATTTGGTTATGAGTCTCTGCATCTGCTTTGATACCTGCTAGGTAGTATATCAAAGCAGATGCTGAGACCCATAAAATTATTTTAAGAATAACACTGCATTTAGGGAGTCATCTACTTTCAAGAGAAGGAAATATCAGCATTTAAGTTTGGAAGAAAGACCAACTATTTTTTTTTTTTTTGAACTCCAGGTAGATGAGCAATTAATGATTCTTTTAAGGATTTTTAAGATGAGCCACACAATACATCAGTAGCTCTGCGTGGTAGAAGCCATCACTCTAACTACACATGGAGCCCTTACTCTATATTAAATATATGCAAAAGCAAGAGAAGGGTTCACAAGAATTCCGTGACTGACCATATATTCCAAATGTTCTATCTTTTTACTGAAATTTAGATGGAAATATAGGTCTTTTCATAGTATTTAGAAAATAAATGGATAAATCAAAAATCCTTGAATATTCTAAACATTCCAAATACTGGTAAAATAAGTAAATAGATGCTTTCAAATACTATTTTTAATTAAATATTTTAAAATTTATACATGAGTACTGCATTTGCACCTTTAATTTTGAAAACTATGCTACATTTGAATACTAATAAAAATTGGTTTAAAGCAAGCATCTGTTAATAAAAAAAAATTTAGGCTCATCTATCAGTTTAGTTTTTAAATGGTACACTGGACACACTAATACAAAGTTTCTAAAATCTTATTTTTCATGGTTTTTATTTTTATATTAATTTTAGTCTATTCACTTTGTATCCCAGCTGTAGCCCCCTCCCAATTCCACCCTCCCTCCCTCTTTTCCTCCCATGCCCCTCTCCAAGTCCACTGATAAGAAAGGTCCTCCTCACCTTCTTTCTGACCCCAGCCTATCTGGTCTCATCAGGACTGACTGCATTGTCTTCCTCTGTGGTCTGGTAAGGCTGCTCCCTCCTCAGGAGGAGGTGATCAAAGAGCCAGCCACTGAGCTCATGTCAGAGACAGTCCCTGTTGTCCTTACTAGAAAACTCACTTGGATACTGAGCTGCCATGGGCTACATCTGAGCAGGGGTTCTAGATTATCTCCATGTATTGTCCTTGGTTTATTTTCTAACCAATCTTTATATTTGTGAATTATATTATCAGTCTTTATAGTTAAGCATTTAAATGCAATGTTTTAAAATTTAAAATAATTTTTTGATTTTTGTAAAATAAAAAATAAATCTATAGGAATTGTAATGCTAAGAGGATGGTTCAGCATGCATTTCTTTATTTTTATTAGTGTGAGGTACCATTGCAGTGTATTGAGAAACAACAAACAAATAACTTTGTACTCTATAAAAAATACATAAATTGAATTTCACCACTATTAAAATATTTTTTTGTAAAGAATGGAAAAACAACCTTCAGAGTTAGAGAAACTACAATAAACTCTATAATTAACAAATAGCTAATATCTTAAATATCTAAAGATTTCACAACACAAAGCATCATAAAACAAGAATGAAAAGCACTTCAGTCAAAAAATGTTAACAGTCTCTATCAGGTGTTTCACTGAAAAAAAAATGTATAGACAATAAAGAATCACATGAAAATGTGCCTTCTATCTTTAGCTATTAGGGATTACAGGTTAAAACCAAATGAAATACCACCCACTTCCAGAGTGTCTCAAAATAACTACAGCAACACTACCATAAGCTGGTAGTGCTAGAAACAGGGCCATACATGCAGGGATCACTGGAGTGTAAATTAAAGCAGCCACTTGGGAGCTTTAAAAAAAAAACTCTTTTGAAAAAAGTTTGACACCCTTTAAAAATTAAAATGCAGATATTACAAATCTTATAATTATATCCCTGAGAACTGATCACGGATAAACTTAAAGCTACATTCTCCGCTATGTTCCGTGGTTTAGAAGCACTCCGTGCTTATCAAGAAAGCCTGAGTTTCGCTCCCAGCACCTCACTCGGGGAGCATGTAACCTCCTTTGGCTCCTGCTTCTGGGCACACAGCTCCCTCCTCTGTTCTCCACAGGTACCAACACCTATGTTATGTGCACATGTACAGACCCAGTACATATGCATACATTTTTTTTTAAATATCTTAAGAAGCTTTGTTCTCACGAAAGGTCTACTCAGAGAAGCTTATCCCGTAGAAAGCCAAAATTAGAAAGCATCTTGAGGTACTCTGATAAGTGAATAATGAAGTCAACCTTGACCAAACAACCATAACACAAATCCCACTTGGCAATAAAAGAGATCGAACTAATTAATGATAGATCAAGAACACAATGAAGAGCAAAATAAAAGGGAAACACTGACAATTATGCTGAATGAAAGAGTCTATCTGCTTGTAAATAAAGACATAGAATGTAATTCTGTTACTAAAGCATTCCTGAAATGGAAACACTAAACAAATACATATCTCAGGGTTTCCTGCTGCTGAAGGAAGGGTGGGGCAGGAGGAAACCTGCTTGACTATAAACTAGCACAGGTAAAAATGCTGCAGTCAGTCCTGATGAGACCTGAAAAACTAGGGTCAGATGGAAGGGGAGGAGGACTTCCCCTATCAGTGGACTTAGAGAGGGGAATGGGAGTGGAGGAAGGAGAAAGGGTGGAATTGGGAGGAAGTGAGGGAGGGGGCTACAGCTGGGAAAAGAAGTGAATAAACTGTAATTAATATAAAAAATAAAAAAATTTAATTTAAAAAATGCTCTGTCTTGACTTTATCAAAATATTGGTATTATTTCTTATTTATATTGATTCTAAAATACTATTATAATTTTGTTATATTATCTATTTAACTGGTAGAAAACAGTTAACAACACTTTGGTCCTTTGGTGTTCTTATTTACAAATGCATGTGACTCTACAGTGATTTCAAAACGAACTGTCAAACTTATAAACAGGTGAAGAAAGTCTGGGTTTTCAGCATCTTATCCTGTTTTTCCATTCTTTTGTGTTTTAGATGTCCTATAGCATCTATACTGCCCCACTAACGATGCAGAAATACATTCTCATGACATATCTTAGTCCTTTTGCTAATTTCAATACACATTTCAAGTAGGAGAGGCAAAGCTTTAAACTCCCCATCCCTCTATTATGAAGCAGTTTGACGTGTGCTGAGGTGTTTGATGGCTGCAACATCAAGTTACTATTTGAACAGTCCTGGGGCTTTTATTCTATGATTAAATGACATGGCTGAAAACAACTTGAGGAAGAAAAGGCATATTCCAGTTTACAACTCAGGTCACAATCTACTGTCAAAGGACTTGAAGCCGTGTACTCAAGGCAGGAGCTGGCAGGCAGGAATTGAAGCGGAAGCCATGGAGGGATGCTGCTTACTGGCTTGCTCTTCATGACTTGCTCACCTCTTACAGAAGACGTTTCCTCTTCTAAACTGACTCTAGCTGCCCACGCGTTGCCTTAAAACTAGCTAGCACATGAATAAAGAGACTGTGTATAAAGATATTGAATATAAGTTTTGTCTTCGCACCCTTCCTTTCCCTCACTATGCGAGACAGTCACCATTCTTACCCAACTTCAGACTTGCTTTGAGAATTCAGAAGCTAGAAGAGAATCTGCTCAGAAGCCTAGCGAATCTGGCCTAATGGCTGTGTATACGGTGTCTTTACGCTTCTGTTAGCTTTCGGCGGAATTAGGAATCATTTCATACGTTTTCTGTTTGACTGAAAGGGTATATGCACACACACACACACACACACACACACGCACGCACGCACGCACGCGTGCACCTCTAATTTCTGCAAAAGATAGCTCACTGTTGTTTAGAAAAACTGCTGGCCTATTTTCAAAAGCTGGAGATGAACTGTTGCCCAGTGCTCAACATCAGAAATCAAGTGGCAATTTCAGTGTTGGTGACAGGAGGTTTCTGTGAATTCCAGAGACAAAATGGAAAGGAGGAGGAGGAAAAAAAAAATCAATATACAGAATCCAAAGGAGATGAGAAAAGTAAAGAAGCAAGGGGTCAGCGTCGCTGATTGGGAATGGCCCTGTAGCTCTAATTGATTCTTCAGGTTCCAGAAGAGCTAAGCTTATTTCGGAAATATAAAAGGCATGAGCAGAAAACACACATCGCGTGTAGAACCGATTGTTGCCCCACAGTGTATCTTAAAGAGTGTAAGCCAAGTCGGGGCCCTCAAGCAAGAATTCTCCAACGTTATCTCTTTTGTGGTTGTCTGCAGAAATAGCCATTGCCCTTTGCCCCCGGAAACCCGTGTGTTCATCTACAGTACGTCAGTGTTTATAGATCTGAAAAGATTATTAGGGGAAGTCATTGTAAGTAGTTAGCCTTGAAAGGATGTAGAAACACAAGGTCACCTTTGTTATCAGGACTCCCTCAAACTACGGAGAAGGGAAGCCAGGGGCAGAAGGAGGCTTTGTTCTCCTGCGGTAAATCAAGTTCACTTGCACATTTAACTTTGTACCTAAATTGTGTTTAGTGGTAGGTCTGCCATCTAGTGGCCATTTGAATAAATGGATGCTGACCGTAAATTAAAAGCCGTGGAAATGTTGAGTAGCTCAAATAAATCAGGCCTCTTTTCTGGTTCTAGCATAAGCAAGCCAATGGATCTCACTGCTGGTAGGGAATGTTTTTTGTTTTTTGTTTTTTTTTTTTAATCTGGGAATTAATTAAATATAACTATGTTGGGTTAAAACGTTGTAAGTGCAAAGGCAAAGAATGAACAATTACTTTCCTTTAATTTCAAGTTCACAATGAATGTATACTCAAAAACAATCACAAATATAAGGTAACTTTTCGACTTAAGATAATTATTTTTATGTGTGTGCGTGCGCACATGCTGTGTATGTAAGCCACATGTTGGAGGGTGCCTGAGGGGACAGCAGAGTGCAGCGCCTCCCCCGGAACTGGAGTTACAGGAAGTTGTTAGCGTCATGACTAGGGCGCTGGGAACTGAACCCCAGTCCTCCGGAAGAGCAGCAACAGTCTCAACCACTGAGACATCTCTCTAACCCCATTAAATAACATTTTAGTGACTGTTTTGTTTTGTTTTCCATTGCTGTCTTTTACTTCAATTCGGCTGATATTTTGTCAGCTTTTAACTTAAGAACATGAAGTACGACAGGGGAATGTAATACCTGTTGAGGTGCAGAAGAAACGAGAGTTATTATGTAAAATGAGAACATAGTTCCAGAATTTAAACGCCACAACAAGGAAATAGCTTATTGTTCATTCTGGAAAAAAAAATTCAAAAACTAAATTATTTTCTAATAGTTTCCATTTATTTATTAATAGAAGTTACTAGTAATGATAGGTTTTCTATGCTCACGTCCCTGAACAATCCCAGCCTTAGGTTCTAACAGTGCATTAACCTAGTGGCTTATATTTCTTATGTAATCTTAGAATACTAAAAAAGTTTATTCCTGTGATTGAAAGTGGCCTTTGCACATTGCTTAATAAGCACATTGACTACAGCCAGAGAAACTTACACCATGTTCAATTAATCAGAAAAACATGGAATATTCACACCTCAATTCTGCAATTGTTATTTTTATTTATCTGTTTTCTTGGCGGGTATACTTAAACAGAAATTAGATCTCACTCCCAATTATAGTTCTTGTGACATTCTAATCAATTAGAGTACAGTCACTGAAATATATAATATAAAATTCAATAACTATTAGGCATGTTTTTCATTATTGTTGCATTCAGTTAATTTCCCCTTAGGCTTATTACTACTTAAAAATATCAGAACGGCATTGCAATGTTCAAACAGAAAATAAAGGCAATTTTACAACTGCTAATACTTTGTAAAAATGTCCCGTAGCAACTCAAACTCCGAGTGCTAACAGCCAACAAGTATTTACAAAATAATGAAACCATTTCTCCTGCAAATTTAATCCTTCATATCCTGTGGTGCATGTGGGCATAAAAAATATATTGAAATCAATACAAATGCTTCAAAGTCATCAATCTGCAATGCAAGGAATGAATACCTGTATTCCTGTGAGTAGAAATACTTGTAGAAATATCATGTTATTTAAGATGAAATTCACTCTGATTTGAAACATAATTTTCAAATTTGTGGAATTGTCTTTTCACATTCAATCTCTCTCCTTTCTGATAAAGCACCAAACTATTCAGAAACTTATACTAAAAAAAATAAATGAATAAAATATATATTTTTTTAAAATCCCCCAAAGTAAAAACGTATTTAAGCCTCTGAGAGGAAAATGTTGTTGTTTTAACAATTCAGAAACGTTAGTGAGCATATCAGCTTTTATTTGTGTCAAAATTCCTGAGGTAAACAGCTTCAATGAAGGAAAAACAAAAAAAAACAAAACAAAATAAAACCGTTTATTTCAGTTCATGATCTCTGAGGTTTTCGGTCCATGATCAGTTGTCAATATTGCTTTTGAACCAGGAGTGCAAGGCTGAGGTGTAACCTTAGGTCCCAGGAGCCACTTCCTGGGATCCACCCCAGTAACCCAACTTCCTCCCACTAGGCTCCACCTCCTCAAGGCACCACAGCTTGACACACAGGCTTAACACATGGGCTTTTATGAAGCCTGCTAGACCAAAACTACTGTAGTCAGTCATAGCATTGGAGCCATGGTCCCTAAGGATTGAATTTTCTGCTAGATTCAAATGAAACTCCAATACAAATTACAAAAATCCAGAAATGGCTCAAGCTGGACTACAGGATTTCTAGTGATTAGAAAGAAGTCAGAATTCCTCAAGAGCCTGTAAAGCTGGTTCTCCTTTACCAAAACCAGTTATTTGCATTATCATTGGCAAAAGGGTCAAAAACCTACCTATTACACCTACTAGCATTCTAGAGCTCTTGCCAGCCCCTAGGATCCCTCGGTATCACAAGTAACCATTATACATTTCAGAGTCCATGCACTATCCTAGCTCTTCTTACCTAGTCCCTACCTCAAACTCTTTCCAGTTTGTGCCTTCTCTCCTCCAAGCTACTCATTCTCCTTATAATCCTGCTATTTTCAATATGCTCTCTTTCTCATCTCTCTTTGCTCATGGCTTGGTCCAGCCATGTTTAGCCTTCTTTCTCCCTCTGCTGTAGACTCTTCCAGATGCTGTTTTTTCTCTCTCTATTTCTCTCTGTGTGTTTTCCACTCTGTTTTTCTCTCTCTCTTTCTCTCTCTCTCTCTCTCTCTCTCTCACCCACATACAATAAAAACCATCTCCTTAACAATACCATGAAGTGGTTATGTTGTCTTGTTTATTACTTGCAGACCTACTGTGAGTGAAGTTTTTGAAAGGAATCGTAAAACGAGATGCACTTTTATTAAATCCACTCTGTGGTAAAGTGAGCTGGTAGGGAAAGTCTTACTCTAAAAGGTCTCCTCAGAAGAATGCATGCTGGATTTCTAAGCAGCAATTTATTTGATAGGGAAATGTAGAGTCCATCAAGCAGAAGAGGAGATTAATTTAAAGTAAAATGATGGCCACCACAAACACTACAGAAAAAAATAGTGAGAGGTGGGGGAAACCTAAAAATATTAGTTTGTGGCCACATAGCACATAGCTGATACAACCCAGTGGCCAACTCCAGCACTCCACATATTTGTCAACAAAAGTTTATTGTAAGTTAAGCAAAATGGATGGATACAATCACGCCTCATTGCTCAGAGGTGGTGTAACCCCCTTTTACCTTGTGTTTCCCCACCAACTCTAATCTATCTTGAGTTAGAACATGATATATGTAAGTGAGAATTCAGCAAACCCACAGAACTGTGTGTGCAGAGAAGAAATGCTTATTGCAAATATGAGAGAGAGAATAGCAAGGGCCATCTGGCGGAGTTCAAGCTGACATGGCTACCTGTCAGGGAGAGGAGCCCAGCAGCAATGGACAGGACTATCTCTCAAGAACAAAGAGAGAAGTGGGTGGAGGTAGGGGGCTTGCTTGTTTTAAGCCGGCAGGTAGCTGGTGGGTGTGGGGAGGAAGCTAGAACAGTCAGAGCTGGCACTTTGGGGGATGAATGAGGGAACTTAGAGAGCCAGATTTGGTATGCATAACATTATTTGGGGTTAACAGTGCTACTTTGGACCAAAGGAGCCTGGAAGTTAATGAGGGGCTTTGATATGTAACCAAGGGCCCCATCTGCCTGAGGTAGGAAGAGACAAGGAAAGTGGCTCTTCACTGCAGACAATATGGCATGTGAGGTTTTATCTCTCAGCCAGCAATCCTTCCGTGTCCAGCCTGAATTAAGCCCAGACTATAATTCTGGGCCATCATTGCCTTTTGTGGGAGTTGACAGTTCCATTTGGACCTAACATATAAGTGTATACAGTTAATTTGGACATATCAATAAGAGGTTTGTCTTCACAGTTACTGTTAGGCTTCTGAGATGCACTACTAATATAAAAATCAGTGACTTATTTAGGCTCTTGAAATATGGTAGAAAGGTATATTCTGAATAAATGATGATGGTTCTAAAACAGTGGATATTTGGTGAGATGAAAACTTAGGTCTCTCTCTCTCTCTCTCTTTTTTTTTTTGTAATGTTGTGAATGCAAAGGTGAAGCTGTATTAACAGGTGTGATGATTCCAAGTATTTACTTACATGTCAACTTCTAGAAAGAAGTTTTTCTTTCTAAAGACTTTATCTATCTATCTATCTATCTATCTATCTATCTATCTATCTATCTATCTATCTATCTATTGTTATTTTTTTGAGACAAGGTTTCTCTGAGTAGCCTTAGCTATCCTGGAACCTACTCTGTAAACTAGGCTTGCCTCAAACTCATAGAGATCTGCCTGCCTCTACCTCCCAAGTGCTGGGATTAAAGGCTTTTTGTGACTATTTTAATATAATTAAAATCCTGTGATTAATGTTTTGACCAAATTTTCCTTTTACATTGATGATCTTTTGTGCATGCCTTTCCAAAATTATTTTTTTGATGTGATCTGATACCCCATCTACTACAAGGCCATATAGCTTATTCTATATTATAACATGTCCATTTTTCTGGAATTTAGTGTTATGCATATTCTAAGGTAAGAGTCTCTACTTATACAAATGTTCAGCATCATATAATGCTTATTAATACTTTGCAATATTGATATTATTATAAATGCAGTTTTCCTAATATGAAGTGGGTTCCTAGACTCTGTTAGTTTAGTTTTTCTTGGGATAACATGACAGAGTCCTAATCTTTTAATTATATTGCTATCTTCTTTGTTATTTTAAACACACAATTTGACAAGATTAGAATTATGAATTCTTTATCTTCTGATTAAAAAAGTTTATCATTCTACATTGTCTCTTTTAGCCACATTCTTTACCTTTCTAACATATTTTTGTCCCTGAACGGGTGACTTAGATTAGCATGTAAGGCATACTATGGGTAGGGGTCAACAGATACCTTCATTTGTTTCTTATTGGAAGAATATCTTGTATATACAGAAATATTATGTTAAAAAAACCTGTTTTATGTGAATTGGTCTAATAAAATATATATGTGAAGGCTAATTTTCTTCATTAACTTATTTATTTAATCACTTTGCTGTCTGATTGCAGACCCCTCCCTTCTCAGCCCCACCCTCACATCCTCTTCTTCACACTCAGCCTCCCTTTCCCTCAACCCACCATGGCACATCAGGTCTCAGAAGGACTAAGCTCATCCTCTCCCACGGAGGCCAGACAAGGCAGTCCAGCTATGGGAAAGGGATCCAAAGGTGGCCATCAGAGTCAGAGAGACCCCTGCTCCAATTGTTAGGGGACCAACACAAAGAACAAGCTGAATATCTGCCACAGCCATTTTTTTTCTTAATTTTGTGTACTTAATTTATTTTATAATCTTTGCATGTGTGTGTTTGTATGTTCATAGGTTTATGTGAGTGTTTAAATATCTATGATGGCCAATGGGTGTGTGAAAGTCAGAGGACAACTTCAGGTAAAGGGCCTTACTTTTGACCGTGCATTAGACAGTTTCTCTTGTTGGTCATAACTGGGTGTCGGGGTAGCTAACCCATAAGATCCCAAGGATTCTTCTGCCTCATTTCCGCATCTTATTGTCAGGGCACTAGGATTACAGAAAGACCTGCTGCATCAATCTTTAT